>NW_018362987.1:723575-726264 GCF_002078875.1 Numida meleagris
GAGGAAGGATCTCTGCCTGGAGATCCCTCCTTGGTGGGAGCCTTTTCCTGCGAGCCCCAAATCTTCCGATCCGGGTGAGCGCTGTATTTTCCTTCCACCTTTTGTAATGCTGTTTCCATTGCGTTAGTCCTGCTTATCGCTACACTGGGACATGGTGGACCAACATTTCTAAATTATGAAGAGCAATCTTATTTGTCCAGAGAGGTGGTCGATGTCCTGCTGCTGGAGACACTCAAGGTCAGGTTGGATGCGGCTCCGGGCACCCTGATCTAGCTGTAGGTGTCCCTTTTCATTGAAGGGGTGTTAGACCAGATGGCCTTTAAAGCTCCCTTCCAGTTCAAACAGTTCTGTGATTCTGCAGTGCCATGCAGAGTTGTATACAAATATATGACACTTCCTGCGCACCAGGACTCAAACTTGCTGTGTTTTCCCCTGTACTTCAGTGAAGTAGCAGCAAAAGATAGGTACTAAATGAGTAGAGGTGGCATTAACTTCTGAGTTGGTTTCTTATTTCCACTTCATTATTCTGAGGGGAGAGTATTTATTTACAGTTAAATGTAAGATTGTTGTTGCCAAAAATGAATGGATCCTACAGCCAGCATTTCACAGAATCATATAATTAGCTAGGTTGGAAAAGACCTACAAGATCATCCAGTCCAACCATCCACCTACCACCAATAACCCCAATAAACCGTGTCTCTCAACACAACATCTAAACATTTCTTGAACGCCTCCAGGGACAGTGACTCAACTACCTCTCTGGGCAACCCATTCCAGTGCCTGACCACTCTTTCAGAAAAGTAGTATTTCCTAATGACCAGCCTAAATGTCCCCTGGCGAGACTTCCCTTATACTAAACAAAAAAAATATATGTTTGAGGTACAGCAGGGTCTCTGCTAATTATCTCTTGGATTCTCTTGTTTTTCTCCTGATTTTTACCTGACAATGATGGATTTGGCTAGAAAAGTTGAAAGACTTCCATGAACAGTGGATGATACAGCTAGTAGGTCAGCTCTTTTGAAGTCCTCCTTTTCCTTGTGTTTGGATGCGTTTGTATGTTTGAGACCGTCTCTTATCGCTGTCTAATAGCCCTGATTTTGTATCCCTGTGTATGAATCTCCATGCTCTGAATAACCCAAGTGAGTCCCTGCTTCTGTGGATGGGGCTGACGTAAGTCAGAGCATTGTTTTGTACCAGGTACATTGTTTTGTACCTATTGTGCTGCCAGCATGTAGAGGCACTTGTCAGGATTTGTCTCTCTCAGTGAGGAGGGATGTTGGAAAAATAGTACAAGGGAGGGAATAAATCAGAGCCTGCAAAGAGAGGAGTATATTGAAAGAAAAAGGAGAAAAGCCCAATTCAGTTGTGAGAGAATGGGAAGGAAAAATAACTCTTGATCAGAGGCTGATCTATGGATCCATCTTCTGCTTTCACATCAAAAAAGTATGCAACTCATGTTAACTGTGGCATATTTCTCATGGCTGTTTCCTTAGCTGTGCAACTTTTATGTGCTGTAAAGTTCATGGAGAGACAAGTTTAAACTAATTCCCAACCCATGAGCACCTAGATTTAGCTTCTTGTATCAAGTGACAAAAAAAAGGGCAAAGAACTTCTGTTGCAGGAACTGACTTGACCCAGTACAAGTGAGCAAGGGTTGGCAACTACTCTGTGTGATTGCCTTTGTGTAGCAGCAAAAAGTGTTGTAGCACAGTTTACTAGTTAGCCAAATTTTAGAAAACTATGAGAAAAAAATACATTGCATGGGGAGTGGCTGAGGGAGCTGGGATGGTTCAGTCTGGTGAAGAAGAGGCCCAGGGGAGACCTTATTGCTCTCTACAGCTCCCTGAAAGGAGGTTGTGGGGAGGTGGGGGTCAGCCTCTGCTCCCAGATAACAGTGACAAGACAAGAGGTAATGGCCTTAAAATGAGCCATGGGAGGTTTGGGTTGGATATTAGGAGACATTTCTTCTCCAAAAGGGTGGTAATGCATGGGAACAGGTTGCTGATGGAGGTGGTGGAGTTACTATCCCTGGAGGTGTTCAAGAAACGTGTAGATGTGGCTCTGAGGGCCATGGTTTAGTAGTGTGATGGTCTTAGTGGTCTTTTCCAACCTTAATGATACTCAATGATACCTTTGGGTTGAAGCATCTTCGTGTTCATAGGCAATCATAAGGGGTGATCTCTTACCTTAATCTGTATGTGTTCCTTAGGTTTCTAGCTCCTCTCCTCCAAGTGCTGTAAGTAATGAACATTGTAGATTCTTTTCCCCTTGTGGCTTAACCATATGGTAGATATTCTTGCCTGGGCCAGTAAAATCAGTGTCAATCTAAGGTCTTCCTCGGATGGCAAAAAGGGAGATGTCTTCGGCAGAGAATATCACATTCTGCTGCAGTGCTACAGCAGGCTGCAAGGCTGAAACATTTAAAAGACAATGGAAACAAAATACTCATTTTGTCCTAAGAAAAACAATCCTTACACGTGCCTATTTTTATCACAAACGGAGCAAAGCAGACAATGGATTTCTTTTCCCTCCTTTCCCTTTTCCCTCCTTTCCCTTTTCCCTCCTTTCCCTTTTCCCTCCTTTCCCTTTTCCCTCCTTTCCCTTTTCCCCCCTTTCCCTTTTCCCCCCTTTCCCTTTTCCCCCCTTTCCCTTTTCCCCCCTTTCCCTTTTCCCCCCTTTCCCTTTTCCC
>NW_018362987.1:728724-790527 GCF_002078875.1 Numida meleagris
TTCCCTTTTCCCCCCTTTCCCTTTTCCCCCCTTTCCCTTTTCCCCCCTTTCCCTTTTCCCTCCCCTTAAGAAAGAATAGAAGAAAAGGCAGCAGTTGTATCAGTTGTATCTAAAGTTCTGAGACTGTGACAAACAAGAATTCAAGATGTCTATCAGCTAGTCCCTGCAAAATATTTCTTTCTTCCACTTCTACTATAGATTAATGTTAAATCTTTATGCCTAAGAATGAGTGGCAGAAAGATTGGCTGTATTTTAAGTCCATTGCTGGTTTTTCTCCTTGTGGAAAATACTGTGAATAGTTGATGCCACTTAAGCCAGATTTTCCTTGATTTCAAAACTATTGGAGAATATTTGGAAAAAAAGAACTAGCGGGTCAAATGTGAAATTTTGTTTCCTGATTGAAGCTGGGATTTCTGAAATTGTTACTGAAATAATGTGTAACTCTTGAGATGAGTGTATGGCAATATGTAGGTAGTAAGTATTTAATACAGAATATTTTAAATACAGAATATTTTTATTCAAAATATACAGTGTATCCTCAGGTGAGATGATAGCATTTGATCTGCCTTTGAGAAATGTGAAGAAATACTTCATTGTTTCTGATGTAGCACTGGAAAAATTTAATAAGAGCACTGCAGAACTTTTGATCAGGAGGTGATCAGAAGGTGATGCTGAATCTTTGGTGAAGAATTACTGGTTTTTTTTAAGTGATATTTTCATCATTTTACCTCCACTAGAGTAGCAGGCTTCTGGCAATGCTCAATAATGAGAGAACTGTGAGGAAAACGAAGTATGAAAAGGCCATGCTGTAATTTTGCACCCCACAGTTTTCACTCTGACAGCATTTTCGTTTCAAATACAAATCAAGTTCTGCAAGAAGTAGTGATTTTTCTTGGTTCAAAAATTGTTGAAACTTTAACATCTATAGGTCATTAAATGTTTTGTCAGCTGAACCTCCTCTGATGTCGGTCCTCACGTGCTTTGACACCACTTGAAAGGAGGTAGGATGTTTCATAGAAGCCCAGACATGTTCCAGGAACTCAGACCCAAAAATGGCCATGAGCAGGGATTGCCATAGTTAGATTTTGCATAGCCAATGTAATTTTGGGGACCTTGCCTGAGTTCCTGGTACAGACCGGCACTTGCCAGAGCTTCATGTAGAGGTATGTTATTTTGGAGGAGAATTCTGCACTATTTTATCATTGCCATCATTGATGTCACCTCAGTCATTCAGAATACTTTTCAGAAAACTGAATTTGTCTTTCAGTTTTCTCTGGTAGTTATGGGGGTATGACACTGCTGCGAGCTATAATGCATTGGGGGCTAGCAGAAGCAGATGGCTGTCGGGGAGGGCCTTCCTCTGCTCTTCAGCCCTTTGTCTTGAGAATGGCAGTCAGGTTTATTGCAAGAACCTTACAGGTGCTATTTTATTGATATTGAAGTTAAAACAGGGAGTTAACTACATCATACTTGAGGTAACAAGTCATAATCTGATTTCCTGTATCTACTTTGATCTTTTACATCTGAAGATCAGAGTTTGGAATTTCGTGTGCTGGGTAGTGGTTTGATTTCTGCTATCATTTATCCATGCATCAGTTTCTGAGGAAGTATTATGGCAGAAAGCCAAGACTCTTGAAAGACTCAGGTCAAAGCTGTCTGCTGCTTTAGTAGGAGGGGCTTGTGTGAACACCTCACTGTTCTGTTTTATGTTCAGGTGTCTTCAGTTCTGGCTTCCCGAAGTATGCAACATTGAGATGAGCATCAAAGGGCGAGAGGGCAGATCACACTAACAGGGTTGCATTGGTAATGATCTCAGCCTGACAGAGCTGGAACAGCTTGCCAGGCTCTTAGGGGCACCAGAAAGCTGCTGTGACATGGTGCTGTCAGCCAGCAGCTCCTGCCTGCCATGCAGTTGGAGCAGGTTGGCTTCAGTTGGTCGCTGCTGGTGGAGCTGCCATGGAATCAGCAGAGGCACTGGTTAATAGCAGGAACTGGAGTGGCTGGTGGTTAGATATTGAGATGGCTCCTGCAGCTAGATGTGATTTACAGGGTATTCCTGCTTCTGTTTGCCAGTATTGTAATTGAATTAGTTACACATAACCATCGCAATGGCAGGCACTTGCCAACAGTTGCTGTTTAGTGGCAGCTTAAGCTAGGATAATTCTCCTCCTTTTCCAAATACAAGATAAAAATAAAAGAAAAAAAAAAGTTGAGCAGGCAGAAATTACCTAGAAAGTATGAAGTTATAGGTGGTTACCACTACAGCTATAAAGGAGATTCAAGAACTGTTTTACAGTTTGGTTAGAAATTTGCTGTGTCTTTACTCCTGAGGTTTTTGGGTTACATCAAGCAAGAGATAAGTAATGTTTAAAGTTTTTCTTTTTTAATGTATTTAACTTTGCAATTGCTTAAAAAGCAAAATAGTTAGAAATGTTGGAATGTTGCCATCACTACCAAGATGTGCCATGCCACAAGATAGGATTAACAGCTGTGTTGAGGCTTCAGTCCTCACCTCTAGGTGATCCCCACCCCAGCAAGACCTGCGGCAGCCTCTTCCAGCAGTTGTCCAGGCCAAGGTATGTAGGGAAGTGCCCCCACCATTCTTCCCACCCATGTACCTGCATTTTCCAGAGGAAACCAGAGGTGTGAGCAGAGCAGTTTCTGCTTAGGCTTTGTCCTGGACCTCAGTGTCCTCCTGCCACTCTGCTGGGCTGCAGATAGAACTCTGCTTCTGCCTTGTTTGGACATTTAATGAATTGTTCCCAGCTACCTTATGCCTTTGTACAGTGTCACTGGCTCATTTTTGAGGAGTGTAATTTATATAAAATGAAGATGACCAGCTTTATTACCCTGTGCAAAACCTACAGCATCGAAATTTTAAAAAATGCAATTAATTCCTCTTTAGTAGTCCTTAACGATTGCAATAGCTGTTAATTTTTAATACAGCTATTTATGTAAATCACTTTTAGATCATTTTTTTCAAATATACCACTGCTGAAAATTTGTATGTTTAACACCAGTTTTTAGATCATTCCCTATTCAGTGGTTTATGCAAAATTTCTCCCCTCCCATCAAAGTACAGTTCATTTCCTCCTGAAAAAATATTTTATTAAGCACCCCGGACTGGGTACTGATGAGTCCACGCAGAACCCAGTATGTAACTCTGGGAGTAAGAAAGACGCTGTGATAGGCCACGCACACACCAAAAAAAAATAAGCATGGAGAGATGAGAACTAATACAGAGTACATGATGTTACACACGAATTGAATTTAGAGACAAATAGGCCAATAAAGTATTGGATAAACACTTCTCTCATCATGAAAACAGTTACATGTGTGACTAAGGCAAATGGTATTGATTGCTTCTCCCAGCTCTGTAAGGTGCAGCAATTTTGCTGGCAGCAATAATCACTTCGTTTAATATATTCATTTGACAATAAAATCCTTTTAGAGTAGGGTAATGTGTTGTCTTGCTCTAGATTTTCAGAAAGATTATATAGATAGTTTAAACAGGAAGCTTGATTTCAGAAAAAAAGCATCAAAAAGTCACTTCTAAGTAGAATTAATTTGGTTAGTGATCTGCCATATGAATTATTCTAATTCCATGAATATTATTTGTTTTTAACGTCAGTGTCCTCTGAAAGCTGATGAGTGCTAATGTCTCTAAGAATAAAAATAAAAGGAATATGTTCAAATGTCACTTTCTAAGTGAGACTCTTCTTTGCATCTTAAAGACCGTGTTTTTATTGCTAATAGCTCAGCAGGAAATGTGGAGCTGTGTTAAATACCATTTCTCCTGTAATGATAGCTGAGGCTGATTTTCGCCTCTCAAGCCTTGGCTTCAGACAGCCACCTTTTCCAGCCTCCTTCTTTCCTCCAGTGCCTGGCAAGGATGCGCTACATGTGGATGAGATCTCTTGAATTGTGGTTCATGTTTTGATGTGAGACCAAAGGGTTTAAGCAAAAACATTTGATCATGACACTCTGTGAATTTCTGGAGGATCATTTGGCCTGGCCTGTGGCATCTCTAAATAATCCTAAAAGCAAGATTACTACATGAGTAGCCTAATGCTAGTTTGTTCAATAAATGCCGACTGACTGCTGTCTCTCTTGTGTTTTAAGCCTGAGAGGTTCCTGGCTGCTCCTGCTTTGCCACTGGTATTTTCATCTAATTCATGACTTTGTCTTCTGAATGAGGACTAGACAGACTGCCTTTAGCCACAAACACAGTGTTTCCAATCTACTTTATGAAAAGAAAACTAAAATCCATGCGATCTTCAGGGAAATCACTAGCAGGAATTCGCTTTTCACCCTAATGATGTGTCATTAGCCTTTTATTTTCAAGCTTTTTATTTTACAGTATTAATCTCTCTGCTTCTGTTTCTCGCAGTACATTTAAATGAGCAGATATTAGAGGTCATAAATCTGATAAAGACAGTGAGGGTTGTTTTTTGTTGTTTTTTTTTCCTAAGTTACTCCTGAGTTTATAGGGTATTTTTGTAATGTTTGCAGAAAAGGAAGCTTGCCAAAATAAATGTCAGTGAATCAAAGTGTCTGGAAGCGGCCAACGTGAGTTTTAACGGAAGTGGCTCCAATACAAAGCTGGCAGAGAGGTCTGATGCTGACAGGAGCTGGTGAAGTCTGAAACGGAGTTATATCCTGAAGGAACCCTGTTTTTACACTGACTGGGTCACATTTTCACTTCAAACCTTTTCTGTGCTGTGCACCCCTCCTTGATAGGCTGGGTGATGTAGCTCCTTTCTTTGTAAATGTGAGAATATTTCAGCACGTGGAGCAGCACAGCTATGTTACGCTACATTTATTTTCTCCCAACTGATGCATAGGGCAACAGAAATTTAGCCACATTCTTTGAAAGCAAATGTTAACCACTTCATACCATTGCATCAAAGCAATTGATAAAAGAATACATTAGATTCCTAGGTATGGACATGTTGCACACACAGAGAGCACTGGGCTAACTTTGTTGCCCAGACACATTTATCCATATTGGAACTCCAGTTCTTTTTTATTGCTGTTCATAACCTCTAGATTTTTTGGTGTTTCCTTTTTCCTCTGATGACAGAGGCTGGGTCACCAGGCTAAGGCCAGTGGGATGAAGTTCAACAAGACCAAGTGCCACGTCCTGCACTTTGGTCACGATAACCCCAGGCAACGCTACAGGCTTGGGGCAGAGTCGCTGGAAAGCTGCACAGAGGAAAAGGATTTGAGGCTGCTTGTCAACAGCGGGCTAAACATGAGCCAGCAGTGTGCCCAGGTGGCCAAGAAGGCCAGTGGCATCCTGACTAGTATCAGAAATAGTGTAGCCAGCAGGAGCAGGGAGTCTCTCTGTACTCAGCTCTGGTGAGGCCGCAGCTCAGTGCTGTGTTCAGTTTTGGACTCCACTACAAGAAGGACATGGAGGCCCTGGAGCGCATCCAGAGAAGGGCAGCAAAGCTGTGAAGGGTCTGGAGCACAGGCCTTATGGGGAACGGTTGATGGATCTGGGATTGTTCAGTCTGGAGAAGAAGAGGCTCAGGGGAGAGCCTCTTCACTGTCTCTTCACTCACCTTATCACTCTCTACAACTCCCTGAAAGGAGGTCATGGCAAGGTGGAGGTTGGCCTCTGCTCCCAAGTAACAGTGACAGGACGAGAGGTGATGGGCTCAAGTTGTGCCAGGGGAGATTCAGGCTGGATATTAGGAAGAATTTATTCTCTGAAAGAGCGATCAGGCACTGGAATGGGCTCCCTAGGGAGACAGTGGAGTCACCATCCCTGGAGGTGTTCAAGAAACGTTTAGATGTTGTACTGAGAGACATGATTTAGGCAGGAAATATTGGTGAGAGGTGGATGGTTGGACTGGATGATCTTGGAGGTCTTTTCCAACTTTAATGATTCTATGATTCTGTGAAGAAGTCTTCACAGTGGCAGGTTCTGTGAGAGTGAGATTTAGCCCTGGGCCCACTGAGACAGCTTTCTGTGTGAAACACAGTTTTCCCTGTACCAATTTTATTTTTGCATGTACACCAGAGATCAACTTCTTTGTGGAGAATGAGCTGCCTTGCTAGCTGCAATCCTTTATTAGTTAAAATGTGATTATGTATCAGAATATTGGTAGGAGTAAGAATCTACTTAGAGGCATATTTGCAGTGCAGCCGCAACACTTGCACATGTGCGTCTGCTGTAACATCTGGCCTCTGGCAGAGATCTGCTTCCCCTGATAAGAATAATATTACACTAACTTAAATCACACAGGTAATTTCCTGCAAAGAATGTGTCTCTAGATAATATGTTGGCTTACCAAACATTTTACTATGGAAGCACTAGTGTTGGCAACGTTTACTCCATCTGAAAAAGTCTCAGCATTCACTCTTTCAGCACATGCAGTGACTTTGTATAGTAGCCAGGCTGTACAGAGCAAAGTCTTTCCTCAGATTAGATTGCCTTCTATTTTTTGGGGTCCATATTGGACTGTAAAGTATACTGGAATATCAAAGCTGGTTTAGTTGGGGTACAGGGAAGAATTTGCTCTGTAGTGCCACACTGTTTCCAAAGCAGAGGAGGAGAGGTTGTGCTGGTCCTAAGGTGATATGAGATTGACCAAACCTAGGGAATGTTGAAAAGTAAACACACCGCATGACTTTTTAAAATGAAATATTAGAAGATTTGAGCCTGAGGATGCTAACAGGGCATGTAAAATGGATGGGCCTGGGCTGTTGTTTTTTTTCCTTCCCAGCTTAGTGCCACTGAGCAGATGGCAAATTCAACTGTTTCCAATCAGCTGCTGGCATTTAAAATAGCTTTCAGAACAAGACCACTTTTGCTGGTAGGAATTTACAGATTGTTTCATATTTTCAGTTCAGAAGCCACATCTGCCGTTGTACTGGTTTAGAGGCATTTTTGCTTTGTGATTTACGGACTGTTAGGCCAGCAAGTTTGTTGTAGTTATTAGTGTTTCCCTCTTTTATTTTACTTCTGCCTTTATTTCTTCACCATTGTGTTCATTCACAGAGTTACCTGCCTCTCACTCTTTTAAACTTGTGGGCCTCAGCCTGATTTTGCTACAGAGAGCCTCAGAAACCTGGGTCCTCGCATCTCCCAGCATCCCCTCCCCAAACTTCTTCCCCTCCTTTGCATCCCTCTTCCCATGGCACTTCTCACTTAAAATTTTCAGCTCATGTATTTTCATCTCTTGTCTTCTAGACACACAGCCTGACTAGGCTCTGGCAATTACATCCAAGTCCTGCAAGTTTCCACACTTGAGCTAACAGGACTTTTCCCTCTCACTCCTTTCAAGTTGAAAAACAACGAAAACCAAGTACCTTCCTGCTTCCTCTCTGTTTTAAGGCAATGGACCAGGATTTTATGTGTAAAATAGCTTTTCGTCAGAAGCAAAGCAGCTGTGCCCATCATCCTGTGGGTCTTGCAACCAGTGAAATTACACAACAGAACTGTTAGGGACCTTGAGATAAATACTTTCAGTGGTAGCTCCCAGAGCAGTGTATTCCAGCTGATACCTGGCTGCATAACGTGCTTTTGTTGGGGAGCAAGGAGCAGCCCAACAGCTGCTCCTTCACCTCTGTGGAGAGAAAGGTAAGGGCTGAAGGCAGCACTGGGTGATGCTGGCCAAGCTCCATTGCTGTGGGCATGCCTGTGCTCAGCTGCAGGAGCACAAGATTTGGCATGGTAACTCCTGTGATTATACATATTTGTCGGTTCTCAGCCACAGCAGAATTTGGGAGACATTTGTATTTCCTGCACATAACAGAAGGAAGATAAACTGCTATGATATTAAGTATTGCTCTTTCTCTTCTTTGACAGTCATAACACAACTCTTGAGGCATCGTATATCTCTTCCTAATGAAGTGTCAAAAATATTTACCTTCAGGACAAATTACAAGAATAGCAAACATCCTTACTTCATATTAAGGAAGTTGGTACATGGATGTCAGTAGCTCACAAGCTCTCTCTGGTGGTCCTGCACAGCTGAACAGTGCTCAGAGTCATCGTTATGTTTGATCTAAGTAGAAATAGTGGTTTAAAAAAAAAAAAAAAAAAAAAGGAGAAATGAAAATAATAAAGTTAGAATATTTGAAATTGGAATCTGATGATTTTTCCAAGTTCCTCGGGCTGTTCTCCACCTGCTTTCCTCATCTGCATGTAGATGGTTTCTGTGTTGGAAATAGCCAGAATTTTAATGATGCTGAGACTGTTTCTCTGGAGTACCACTAAATTCTCCTAATTTCTGAAAATGAACCTGCAGCCTTTCTACCAGCCTTGGGGGCCTGAGCTGCAGGATTCAAACCGCCCCATTGCTTACAATTTTTAAATGTCTGTACTGTAGAAGTTTCATTCACTAAACTCAGCTGCGTTTCTTCATCAGTGTCATGACATGTATTCAGAAAGAACGACTTACTTAGCGTCCGTGCCTGTCATACTGATACCTTAATTTAGGTCCAGATTTGTTTGTCCTTGGTAGCACAAGTGTGAGATATTGAAGGTGAAATTGATTTCTGTTGTTACTGAAACAAACGATTAGAAGTCATGTCCTTCTATTGAGGTAGAATTTGCTAATATGAAAAAAGTGGCAGGCTCATTGCTCAACTGCAGCAATCTAGTACATTCATTTTAGCACTGAAATTGGCTTGTTGCTGGGAGGACACAGTGCCCACCCTGCAGGGCACCTCTGGGAAGCCACCTGCGGGGAAGACACTTTGCTTGCTGGGGAAGGGCCACGAGGAGGCCTCACAGCCATGCTTGCATGCCAGAACAAACTGTTTATGTGCCCGAGGGCTTCTGCTTCCCTAGCTCTGCACTCGAACATGCAAAGCTGAGTGTGGGTAAGCCAGACTTTTTTCGCAAACTGGTATTTTCTGTATTGTTCCTGGCTTTAATGTAAGTGGGGTTGTACAAACTACACTTGCCTGGGGTCGCATGCACGCACACAGTGATCTGTTCAGTGTGAAGCAATGAGGTGGCTGTTTTAAAAGGTTGGCTGCTCTGTGTCCCCATGAAGATATTTCTGAGGGTGGTTTTTGTCTCTTGGGCAGCATGCATGAGGAATTCTGCATTGATTGCACCAAATGTTAATTTGTGCATATTCAGGTTCTCTGGCTGCTACAGAGTTTTTGTGATCTAACCCATAAGTATGTGAGGGATGTAAAGGTCTCTTGAAGCACGTTGACAAAATGGATCTGATTAGCACCAAGATGCAAATCTGAAAGCTGTAAGTGGCAAGAAATTAATTTATTTTCCCCTAAATTAAGTCTGTGATGGTAATTGGTCAGTTCTCTTCCTGCCTTCACCTTGGCTCGCAGGCTTTTCTTTTCTCCTTCTGTCCTGCTGAGGAACAGGAGTAACAGTGCAGTGGGGCAGGGGTTGGTGTCTGGGCGTGGTCACGCCAGCACAGCATGCTGACTGCATGGTGCATCATCTGGTGAACCCTTGAAGAGGGTACGAGTCCGCTATAGTCACTGATGCAGGTGCAGCTGCTGGAGGAATTAATGCAACCAGTTATGCAATTCAGGCATTTGCACACATCGCAAAGGTGTGAGTTGAGCTTGGCACTGGGCCCTGACTTTCTTTTTCTTAGATGAGGCCTGTTTACACCCAGCTGTCAACCCAGTGGTTAGATACAGCCACTTCCTCGGCTTTTTGTGCCTTAAAAAGCACTTTAACACATTTTACATTTGTTCTTCACCTAGCCAAGCCAAATAAAGCTTTGTCATTGTGGAGGAAAACAAAATATTTACCAAAAAATTAAAGGGCCATTGTCAAGTTTTCTCAGTGATGAGAAGCCTGGCAGCCAGTGCCATTGTGGGAGTCCTTGTGTTGGGCAGTTCTACGCCATGCTGGTGTGCTGTGTGAGGTGTGCTCACTGCCTCCAGCTAAACGAGGCCAGGTATTACAGCTTAGCTCTGGATGACTCTCTCTCTCCCATGGAGTCTGAAGGCAGCCAGAGAAGCATGGGAAGTGCAGGCAACTTTCAAGACCTGGGCCAGTGGTACCCCTCTGGCACGGCTGTCTCCTGAAAGCACTGTGCTGTGCTGCAGGGACTTGCATCCTCACTGACACCCCCGGAAAACTAGCTAGAAATAAAGACAAAATAGGAGTTGGTAACAATTTACACCTTACAGATTTTGTTCACTGAAGGTGAGAAAACAATTAATGATGATTAATGGCTGTCTATCTAAGGCGTAATGACCTTGCACAGATGATGCTTTTCAGACAGACCGTGGCATATCATGGTAAACAAGGTCTTAACACTGATATAAACCCTGGCTGGATTTTGATTGTCTTTATTTTTAAGTCATGAGGAATTATGCATTATACAGAAAGACTTGCACCTTTCCTGATGGTGAGGGTGTTTTTTCTCCAGTGCTCGCTGAGGCCGCAGACTTAAGATGCCGTGCCAATGCTTTGATAAAAGCCTGCTAATAGATGCTGAGGAGGCATTCAAAAGCATTCTAAGGGTCCTCAGAAACACTTTTGTCTGAATACAGGTACTGCCTTTTGGAGTGGAGCAATGGAGTAGGTGTGGAGCCAGAGCAGGGCTCCACGGGGCTGTTAGGCACAAGGTCGAGGTTAGAACAGCTCCAGGGGCAGCTTCATTGATGCCAGTGCTGTGTCCTACTTCCTCAGCAGCTCACTGGTGGGAGAGCGCTTTGTGTCCTGCACTGTGGCCATCAGGTCTGTTGTTGCAGCATTACTGGAAGACTTAAAAAAAAAAAAAAAAAAAAAAAAAAAAAAAAAAAAACAGATAAAAGTGCTCGAAAAATATGTTCTCAATCCATGAGAATGAAGAATGTCTCTAAAAAGAGGGACAACATTCTTGTCTTTCTGGGTGCGTTGCTCATTTTCTCTTTTGAATTTAATATGTGCTAACAAGAACTTGGCAGTGGCTGTTTCTCAGGATTATAATGTTCTTACCTCTTCAGTCTGATGCAGACCTGGAAAGTCCTTTTATTTTATTTTTATTCTAACAGTTTGATGCTAAGACAGGAGAAAGAAATTGCTGGAAAAGCAAAACTGTATGCAGCAAAGTTAAATGAACCATTTACAGTAATAGCAATATCTGCTCTCTGGAATCTAATGTTTTAAACGTCAGTGGGAAAGATCTTTGTGCAACTTTATTTAAAGGACAAGGTTAATGATTCTTTGTGTGAATATTTATTTTATTTGCCTGTGCTTGTTTTTATTTTTTCCCTATTAGGCTGACGATAAAGACACTGGGAATTACAGTGCCATGCAATACAGGCTCATCATTCCTCCAATCAAGGATGGTAAAGAAGGTTTTGTGATTGAAGCTTACACAGGGCTAATAAAAACTGCTATGCTGTTCAAAAATATGAGAAGATCCTATTTCAAGTTTCAGGTCATTGCAACTGACAATTACGGAAAAGGTCTGAGCAGCAAAGCAGACGTACTTGTAAGTATGAGCCAGGCGTTATCTTGTTGGAATGATTACTGAGTAAATTTGAGCACTACATTAGGCTTAATTCTAAGCAGACCTACAGGAAGGCCATAAACAGTGTACTTGACCTTTAGAAGTCACCAAAATAAAACTCTTTTTTAAATCAGAAGCTTTTATGCCTGTCTGAAATGTCTTTACATTTCAGGATGGAGGTACTGATCTCAGTTACCACACTAGACTTGATGTTTGGTATTTTATTTGTTCAATGTACAATTTTTAATGATTCAGTTTAAATTCTAGATGTTTATGTTAAGTGTGGATTAAGTTATGTTCTGGGTGTTCTGGACCCAGATGGCAGAAAATAAACAAAGTGATTGTGCATTCTAAGTATAAGGCAGGTCAAATACCCACCTGTTTACAAATCTGCTCTACCTATTCTCTAAGGCAGCAAGGTGCACTGAGCTCCCATTCAGAATATGTGAAGCAGGGCTAGTATGTCTTAAAACCTCAATAAATAAACCAAGCTAAAAGCTTACTAACTTGGTCTGTGTTCTTTGTTAAGGTCGCTACACAGCTTCTGGGTCACAGTTAGATATCTGTCTGGCATGCAGTGCAGGCATAGAGCTGAGCAAACTGGCTCTGAGAGCTAGAAGACAGATGACTTGCTCATCTCTGGAAGAGAGATGCAAGAAATAACTTAGGGCTAAAACTATACTTGAAGCTTTCAGGGAAAGCTACAGTTGAAAAATGGCATCAGCTTTAGCCCTGACTTCCTTTTTTGTGCTGAGTAAAGGACGTTGACTTAGTCCAGTCACAGGAACCATCAGAGCTTAGTTTCTTCAAAGCCCGTGTAACTTGATGGATTGGATTAATATTAGTCTAATGTCGTAGGGATGAAGTACATTATCTAATTCATGGGAACACTACCAAATGATACAGATGATAGCCATAATACTTGGTGTATTGAGTTATTAGTAATTGAGCAAATAGATATAATGTATGATGTCCTCATGCTTGGCCTCTTAAAATGGCAGGGCATTCTCAGTGTGTGTGGGAAAACTAGATTAAAATATAGCCAGAAGGTAATGACATTAAAATCAGGAAGTGACGTTTGTCTCATTAATTTTTAGAGGTGTATTTAGATTGTCTTAGTGAATGATGGGCAGTGCATAGTGTTCTTGAGCAGTTACAGATTGACACTATTCTAACATGAAAGTTTAGGTTTGTACTGAGCATGATCCATACACAAAGATCTCTTCTACCCAGACTAAGCTGTTCTGGTCTTTGTAGTTAGAGTAGAATTTGTCCCACTGTCCAGAGACACTGTGTAATGTCAGGAGTTCAGACTGGAAGGTGCTACTGCTTTCAGTATGAGTTAAAGGAGTGTCTGTTGATGAGGGAAATTAAATCAATTGCTTACATGCAAAAGAGCTAAGATGTGCGGGAAGAAGTTAGGATTGTGCTGGGAGCAATATAGAGACAAGAGGAGGAGCAACACCAAAGAGACAACACAGTGAAGAACAGGGCAGAGACAGGTATTCTCCAGAGTCAGGGCCAAGACAGTGCCTCCATGTGCTGACACTGCTCTGTGAGCAGCATAAACCACCAAATGCACTGGAAAAATGTCTTTGTGCTATAGGGGCTGTGCCACATAGAGGCTACCAGTCTGTTCTGCTTGCTGAGACTGGCAAGGTGGATAAAGTTAGACATCTCAGTCTACAGTTTGGGTCCACGTGATGGAGTTTTCCTTTATAGCTTCAAGATGAAAGGAAGAAATAGGAAATTACACTTCATTATGAGTTTGCTGCAAGTGAGCACTTAAAGTCAGTAAGGTTGGATTGTGAATATTTACTATGGTATCATCTTTAATCGAAGGACTGTTAGAATTTGTAGGGTGTCACAGGACCCCTTCCTCATTCAGCACTCAGCATCAATTACCCCCAGAAGTCAGGTAGCGCCCCAGTGCTTGGCCTTAAAATAAATGGGAAGGTGCCTAATGAATTAAAAAGGAGATCAAAGGGAGAACGCTTACAGGCTTGATGCCTTTCTGGCTTCTGCCACAAAATTCCAGTTTGTTCTGCTACCAATTTAACGTATTCTGAAATTTTCCTAGTTCTCAGCCATGTGTTCTTCAGATACTCATAGATAGGAGGCTTCTGAACATGCTGAGTGCCAGCCCATTAAGCTGGTGGCTGCTGTTTAGCAGCGCAGGACCAGATTTTTTGCTTAGATTATGGAATAGCAAAAGCTTTCCAAGGAACGGTGGTTTGGATGATCCCAGGTAACTGTCTCCCCAGCACAGAGCAGTGAAGGTGGTGCCTCAGGAAGGGCTTTTGCTGTTACTTTCCACCTCTGCTCTGAGCATGTTTCCGCACCTCAAGTGGAAGTGAAGGGAACAGTTTCCTCTCACAGTTTATCTCAGAACAGTGTTAGTTAAATCCTACATAGTTCCCCTGCTTAATGATGTTTTTATAATTGAAAAAAATGAAAATCTTTACAAGTGCATGTAGTATACAAGTTAGTGCTGCTATGGTTTTTGTTCCACACCATTGGTTTGCTATAGCTTGTCACAAATCTGTTTCCCTTCATATTTGAGTAAATGAACAGTAAATCATAATTGTGGTTCCCTGAGTTTATTTCAAGAGATGTTTTACATTCATGCAGTACTCAGTAAATAAGTGTAGCCATTGCTTGAATTGTGTAATATAGTAAGGTATATTAAACTGTTCATTGCTTTAGAGTTCCTTTTAATGGTGATAGTCTAAAATTTATTTTGAGCTCATTATAATTCTGTGTTTCTCACACAGAAGTCTGTACTGCTGATCAGTGCATCTGACGACATTTCAAGAACATTTAAATATTTAAAGTTGAATTAAGCTTTAAAGCTGAAATTGCTGTTTGATCTGAGAGTATATTCCAGCTTCTCTGCTGAAGTGCTTGCAGGGCTCACGCTCCTCTTTTGAAAAGTGCACAAGTTGTTCTTTCTGTTAGAATGGAATATCTCTGATTTTTAAATTTATCTAGTTTAACATTGTCCTACTTACTTTTCCAAATTTAGCTCTGGAATCCTCTATAGACAGGTGGTGCACAGGGTATGATGTTTGCTGTCGTCAGCAAGCTAGTCCTGCTTGTGAAGAGAGAGCTATTACGGGAGGCAACAAACATTTTAGAAGGAGGAAACCAGCATGCATTTCACCAGAAGGCAGCCTTTGCCTGGGATCATGCTAAACATAGCTCAAAGAAACTAGACTGCGAGATGTGGAGCAGTTTGCCAGCTCTGCTGAACATGTTACGTGCTTGTAGGCCTTTCTGCACGCTCACACTCCAATCTCCCATTGAGAAACAGAGGAGTTGTATGCCTTTGTGGTGGAAAATGCTGAGCTGAGAGGTTTTACCCCATACAGAGAGAGAAGTTAGAGGAATTTGAGATAAAAGAAACACTTGCATTGATGGCTTCATTCAAAATAGATCAACAATTTAATTTTCTAACAAAGTATAATTTGATCTAATTGAATTCATCTGGTATTAGCACTTACCTTGGTGCAAACTGCATGTTTCCAAAGTTGGATTTTCCTGTCACATCATCAGAAATGCTAAAATGCTAATAAGTGTTTCTGAATGTGGCCTGTGGGAGATTCATGATCCTGTAAGTAAACACTAAATTACTACTTCCTTCCAAAAAGCTGCATACAATTCTTATGTGGGTCTGCAGTTCCAGTTCCAGTTAAATATTTGCCTGCGGTTTATTGGTTCTGGCTGCCAAGCAAAGCGGGATTTCCCAGCTCTCTTACTCTGCAATTAAATGAGAAGTTGGTACATCAGGGCATGGCTGTGAAGGCAGGAAAGCAATTATTCCATTCTGTTTGTACAGAGAGGATGTTACACATGGAAGTGCCAATTGAATTTCACTCTTTTGTTTCCAGGTCTCTGTGGTCAATCAGTTGGATATGCAAGTCATCGTCTCTAATGTTCCTCCCACCCTTGTGGAACAAAACAAAGATCAACTCATAGGGTAATCAATTTACTTACTCTACAAATATCAGACAACTCACTGGTTTTGTGTTTAGATTCAGCCAGCAGTGCTTTCTTTGTGCCACAATCTACTTTTTGCCAAAAGACTAGGAAATAAGCAATTGTTTTGATGTGGAGCATAGTTGGCTAGGTGCTGGCACTGGCCCCCCAAACCCACAATTTGCTCCTCATCTTGAGGGAGGCAGAGGTACAGCACTTCTTTCTTTGTATGCCTGCCTGCTTTGCAGGCTCAAACTAGGTTCAGAGCTGTCGCTCAGAGCACAGTGGAGCCTCCAAACACCGATGACAGAACATACACTGGTCAAAATCCAAGATGTAAAATGGATAAAGTGTGACTCCAGGAGGCTGAGGCAATGTGTCCACTGAGGGGTGATATGGCTTCAAATATGGCTTTATTTGGGTGACGTAAGGGAAAGCGGAGTTTAGAAAATGTATTCTGGTAGAACTAATACCACTAACATTACAGAAAAGTAATAAAGAAAACTCAGTAACAGGGAGTTATTATTGAGCTCTGTCAGGCATAACATGCTGGGGGAGAAGAGGGCAGGTCATTGGAAACATCAGTGCCTCACAGTACAGGTGTGGTATTTTTATCATACTCAGAAGCTAACAATAAAGCTTTTGGTAAAGTATGTTTGAATAGCACTCATACATCTCAGCAGGAGCTTCCAGGAGCCAGGTTTTCACTTCTACTGTCCTTTACAAAGGCAAGTCATTTTCTCTAATTTTATGTCATTAGGCATATAATGATGAACTAGACAGTATAGGAAAGAAAGTGCTACAGGTGATTACAAATATATTGGCACTTCTCTGAGTTCAGTCAGTGATTAATGTTATTTCTTAGATTTATTCGGATCTGTTCCATTGTGACTACTGTCATACCTTTCCAACTCCATAGAAATTGAAATACCTTCAGGTTGATGATAGAATCGCTCACTGAAAAAGAAATGTGTTGTCTAAATGGCTTATGTCTTCATTGGGCTAGGAAAAAATAATCCACGGATTCACTTCTGGATGTTTAGGACAAGTTCCCTCTTTCTCTCAGTTTTCTCTCTGATTGATTCTAACATCGGAAGCACTTGTTAAGTTGCTCAGGCAATAGTCTGTGCTTACAGGGACTCCATTTCCTGGAGCTATGAATGGTAGACAAGTCTGCTTGCTTAACACTAAGATCTTGCTTTCAGAAAGCGTCAAGTGTTGGTGTTAACTGGAGAGATGAAGAACAGCATATCTTTTCTTGACAGTAACATGAAAAGTTGTCCTCTGCTTTCCTAAGCCTTCAAGGTCACCATAGAATGCATTGCTATGCACAAATTTCTTTTGTAGCCTTCCTGGGCTTCTGTTTTGTTGAGTGCAAAGGGCAAACATGTTCAGTCCTGTGGGTTTCTACACAACATAGCATAAATCTTTCAACATTAATTCGGATTTAGGCTGCGTTTGAGGGCCTCCCAGTTTCTGGATTGTCATGCAGCCAAAGGAAGAGCCAGCAAACAGTACCTTTCCAGAGGGCAGTTTGAAGATGGGGTAACACAAGCCTGGCGTGAAGGAAGAGTGTTAACCGCATGACATATGTTGGGGGACTGAGACCATGAACGCTGAAACAGGCAGCACAGCAAGAGCAGCCAGAGCAAATATCTTCTCACTCCTTCTTCATCCCTGCAAAAATCTCCTTTTGTAACCACTGGAACAGCTTGTTTCCAGCTCACAGCAGGTCTCAGCAGTGTTCAGAGTCTTAACAATAAATTGTGCTGTAGCCACCCCCTCAATGCTTTCCTCCTGGGCTCAGTGGCTGGCAAAGTCTGCCACAGTCTTGGAAAACAGCCTAGAGCAATGCTCCTCAGTCTGTGCTCCAGTAATTCCTTTCCTGCCCGATTAGAAATCTTCCAGAACTGTTTCTTGCTTTTCTTAGTCCTTGTGCATGGAAGTCTCTGACAGATGTGTAAATACTTCACGGTGAGTGAAGCTTTTGAGTGAGAATAAACATGAAATTTGTGAAGCCAGCTTTTGAATGCTTAAAATTAGCTTGGGAATGCTTTACATCTGCAAACACCATGAGGCCAGAAAATGAAAATGGTGTAAGAATTTCACTTCTAAAGGTATGTTTTTAAATACAACCTTTGCTAGAAGAAGTTATATAAGCATTGTTTAAGAAGTGCTATCTTTTTTTTTTGAAAGTACTTGTAGAGATGGAAAGTTTCAAATGTTCTTCTGCATATATGTACCTGTCTCTTTCACATAGAAACCTATTTATTTCAATGTCATGTTTAAATTTCTTGGATCTTCTCCCTCATGTTTTTAAGAATGTTTCCTTGGTATTATTGCAAAGGCTATAACTATTTAAGCAGAATATAAAAGTAAAATAATAGGAATTTATAATGTTCTGGTGCACTATATGGAATCACAGGAGAGGGAAAACAAATAAGTTAGAGACTTTCTCAGGCTAAAATGTTTTTGTCTGAAGTGCTTTCTGAGCTAGCTCAGATTGTTTTAGTTTCAGCTGGGAAAGAATTGTTTTCTTCAGAGTGCCTGGTATGATGCAGTGTTTTCGTTCTAGGACATAAACAGTGCTGATAACACACTGATGTTTATAGCTGCTGCTAAGCAGTGCTGCACAGAGCCAAGGCCATTCACAGCAAAGGGTCCAGGGAGCTGGGAGGGAACAGAATGAGGACAGCTGACTTAAAGTGGCCTAAGGGATATTCCGTACCATATGACATCACGCAGAAGTTTTTATGAAGGGGGTGGGAGTTCATCTCTCCCTATTCTACTGTTCAGAGACTAGTTGGGCATCGGTCATCAGGTGGTGAGCAATTGCTTGGGTATCATTTGTTATATATATTCACATACATATATTTGTCATAACTATTATTCTTTTCCTTTTCTCTGTCTTAGTAAATAGTTTTATCTCAACCCATGAATTCTTCTTTGTTTTTTCCAGTTCTCTCCCCCACCCTGCTGGGCTGGGGGCAGTGAGTGAACGGCTGTGAGGTGCTGAGCCACCTGCCCAATTAAACCACAGCAAGTCAGTTTGGTGCCTAACACAGAGCTCGAAGGGTTGTAATAACAGCAGATCTGACCTGACCATGTTAACACAGGGTGCTGTGGTAGTTTGATAATTGCTGGTCACAATGTTAATTTTTTCCCTATTTATGGAGCTCTCTCTGAGAGTCTTCTCATGGAACTATATTGTGTAGCACCTTGCTTACTGCTTATTTTCCCTGCTGTGTTGTTTGTCATCTCTGGGATTGGATTAATGTTTTTATTTTGCTATGCTGTGTGGCCTTGGCTTGTATCGTGATAAAATTGTCAGCCAAGAAACTGATGGTTTGTATGTATTCAGCATTGCAATCATCTTTGGGCTTTGGAACCCATATTGTTGATACTATCAGTAATTTCATACTTTGCTTTGTCTCCTCAGGGAGCCTGACTATGGAGGAGATAGCCAGCAGTTCCTCAGCATCCCTTTCACTTTTCCTTCTTCCCATAGAGCTCAAGAGTAACTCTTGAGAATTTTGAATATCTGTGGGATGTTCAAACCAACATATTCCTATTGCTATGTGTCATGAATGTGTTTCAGGTTATGTTTAAGATTAAATAATTATTTAAGAATATCACCCAGAGCTTTGCCCTGATGTAGGATAGTTCTGAGTGGCAGAGGGTGTGGGATGGTATGGGCAAGTGCCTAGAGTGGTGGGCACTCCCAAGGGTTTGGAACTTTAGCTCTAAACAGCTGGATGATCCTGAAAATCTAGTAGAATATTGGAAAAGGTCTGCCATCACTCTGGCAATACCAAAGAGGCACAAATCACTGCAGTGTGCTGGGTCCTGGCCCATGCCTACTGAACTCTATTCAACACTGTTCAGCATCCTCAAGTGGAAGAGAATACTTCTGGATCTAACAACAATGCAGTGGTCCCTCCAACTGTGAAAGACCCTGCAGCAGCTCCAATTCCTGCAGCAGGTCCTGGGGCTGCTCCAAGCATTGTGACAGACTCTGCTGTTGCTCTGACCTTTTTGACAGACCCTGAGGTTACTCTAACCCTTCTGAAAGGCCCTGCAGGTGCCACGACTCTCACAACCAGTCCTGTGGCTACTCCAAACCCTGTGACAAGCCCCACAGTTCAACCAGAGAACCAACCAGTGCCGGTATCTGTTGCTCCTGTAAGTAAGACAAAAAATGTCTATGAAAGTCAGAAGGTTTTGCGAAGAGAGAAGCTTATTAGTTTGGAGAAGAAGGTGGAGTGGGGCCATCACAAAAGCAGGAAAAAGAGGAAGAGACAGAAACCACTCGACTCCTAACATTGACTGAGCTGCAAGATTTGTGAAAAGATTACGGCCATTGGCCAAGTGAGCATGTTGCCACCCGGCTGCTTCAGAGCTGAGTTGGTGGAGCCAATAGCCTGGACATAGTAGTCAGTGAAGCAAAGCAGCTGGGATCTCTTTCTAGTGCAAGTGGCATTGACAAAACAATTGGAAAAGGGACACAGTCTTTCACACTATGGTGGCGGCTCTTGTCAGCCTTGAGGGAAAGATATCCCTTCAAGGAGAATTCGGTATTTAACCCAGGCAAATGGACCACCATGGAGAAAGGTATCCAGTACTTGAGGGAACTAGCTGTGGTAGGAATGATGCATGGAATGAACTTGGACAATGATACCAACTCCCAGGATCCAGATAACATGATATAGACGCGACTGATGTGGCAGAGAGTTGTACGGAATGCATTATCACTGTATGCCAGCACCCTAGTAGGAAGGAACTGGAAAGATGACAGAAGTCCAACAGCACATGAAGTGTCTATCCTACTTTGACAATATAAAGATAGTATCTCTTCCTCCCTACAGGCCTGTGTCTTGGCTATGGAGAAATTGTCCCAGGAGGGCCAGCAATTCAAAGGCAATATATCTTGTTCCCCACCTGTAAAAACCAACATGTCAGCTATTAGAAGTAGGTGTTCCTCTGCTTTAGAGAGAGAATATAGTGGGTACACACCATGTACCATTCTGTGGTTTTACCTGTGTGATCATGCAGAAGGATATGAGGAAGTGGGATGGAAAACCCACCTTGGCCCTACAGGCACAGGTACATGAGTTGCAACGGAAACCAATCACAAGAGAGGGTCCTTCCAGGAAAAGGACGGCTCCAGTTTTCAGCAGGCAGTTCTCCATACAGAGAAAATGGTCTAATCTTATCTCCGAGTTTGACAATGAGCCTTTTGGTTCTCATACACTAGAGAAGAGTTAAACCACAACACAGATGGTGCGTTAATTTATGAAATGAGAACATTCAGTATAATTCATTAGCATAAAAAAGACCATCATTAGCAAAATTGGCCATGCCAGAGGTTATTCAGCTCTTTTGTGTCACTTTTTATGCCAGCGGAGTGCTGTTAAATATTAAGCTTTGAGAATATACCATTAACCACCAATTGCAATACACTGAGGATTTGATATGTTAGAAAAGCATATCGTTGATCATTTTTGAAATTATAGTGACTTCCCCCCCTCCCCACCCAGAAAAAAAAAATGCTGATTTAAACAACTTTGGAGAGCAAGTTACATCAGATTCTCCCCAGCCGCCTGTAACATTCACTAGAGAGTGGTTACAAGCTATTAGGAAATACATAATTCAGAATGCTCGCACTGGAAAGGCTTACTCAGCATAGCCTTAGAAGTATGTTGGTTAATGGTCCAAAAAATACACCATAGAAGAAAAGATTTAAAACATCACTCTCTACTTGGCATAGGAATTTGCACTTTTTGAGAGGTAAAACGGGTATGTCTTCAGGTGACATTTCTGATGGTGTCGTAATTCCTTGCAGTAATTCAATAAGCACCTCAGTTTTCCACCAGCTGCTTTAATTTCATCAACAAGCTTTCTATATCCTGTGGACTACACGTCAGCATCAGATTTGCCATTTCTTTCTCCCACTTCAACTATGACAGTTCAGGTAGGTCCATTTGTGTCTGCTGTAGGTGACAGAAAATGGTGCAAGGCTTAGTAGAAAATTCATGTGCATGTTGTTCTCCTTCAGGATTCTGAGTGAAGGCAGACAGCAGTAACTAAGGGCACATTTATTTACGGATAGCAGTGTTGCTGTGCAAGCTTACTTGTTGGGCAAGCAACAGCTTTTCAACTAGAACAAAAACTTTGCTGTCAGATGATGTAGGTTTTTGGTTTTCACATGACTGCAACCTACAGCTCTAGCTAAGGTCAGCTGTGCTGCATGACTGAGAGAGACAGCTGTTTCACTCATCCAATAGGTGTTAGAAATGTCATGTGCATTAACTTCCTTTGCATGCACAATCCATATGGAGGATGACCTTGAAGTGCAATAATGGGGTAGCTCACTGAGGTCTTCAATGAAATTCTCCATAGATACTTGTCTCAAAAGGCTGCTTTAAGCCCTACGAAATGAAATAATATTGCTTGGGGAACTTTCTTTTCCCATGAATTCAGTAGGGCGAAAAGTGAGCGCGGAATGAAAGGAGGTTACTTTCCAACCATATGAAGAAAATCTCCAGTATTGTAGTTTAGGAGTCACTGAGAAAAGAGTCTGATGGAATCACCTTATTATGAGAAGTGCATAGGTACAACAGTAGCTAATTGGTTTAACAATTATATGATAACTATATCTAAACATTAAACCCTTGACATTGCCATTGCAAAAATAGCAAATAATGAAATCAGAGAGATATTTGCCTCCAGCTGACCACATTGTGTTTCATATCCACACTAAATTTGACTGCTTGTAGAATGACACCATGTAGCTGTTGCTGTGTATGGTGTTTAACAGAGACCAGTCCTTTTCTTAGGTGATCTTTGTTTTTGCTATGATCAGGATGATTAATTAATAAGGCCGTGTTTAGTAAGTTAGATGATAAAGACTGAGGCTTATTCAACTTCAACTTTTCCACGTGGTACTGTCAGCTGGGAAACACCAGTTAAACAATCTCCTTCTTCCTCCTCCTCTCAAAAATATCAGCTGTTCTTTTAATGCATTTTCTCTGAAGCACTGTAATGCAGTGCATGACTTCACAGATGATGCTGTAAACTTCCACTTTATTTTGAAATTGCATGCTATAGCAGTAAAAAATCTTTTATGCTGGGATATGAAGATAGGTCCTTGGGGTCAAATTGAGGATGTCTGTCTTACTGTTTGGGTGAGTGTAGCGTAATGTTCCCTCTGCGACTGGGGAAGGTGATACTGAAACAAAACACTGGAGCTTGTGTAGGGTTTTTGGAGGACAGGATTATGCATGATGAGCACAAAGGAAGAAAAAACCTGAAGTAATACATAAGAAAGTAAATTTCCTTTATGTTGAGTAATAATTCAGTATGCTTTTATAGGATTAGGGTAACTAGGTATAAAGACATTATCTCGTGGTTGTTCTCTAAAAAATTTAATGTTGGTAGATGCAGAGTAAATTGTCTCTATGGTGCCCCTTCCTGCCTAGGTACATGCTTTGTATCTAATTTGTATTGTGTCTGATAGAATAGTATAAATAATTTTTGTCAAAAGATTTTTGCAAAGGAGCATTCTCAGGCTTGAAATAAACCACATTCCCACCTTTTTTATTCTGCATAACAGCACAAGATGGCTGCTCTCTGCAGTTTGGATTTGTATTGCTAAGAAATTGTGGGGAGCCAGAATTTTCAGTGGAGGAGTCAGAAGTTACACAGAGTACTTGGTCTTCAGCACTTAGAGCTCGGAGTCCACAGTGTCTGTTAGATCAGAGTCCTGAATAAAACTCTTTTTTTATTTAAATAAACACAGCAGACTATCATTGCCAGAGAACTGAAATACTTTTTTTTCCATGGAATTTTCTGCTAAGGAAATTGTGCACACGTTAAATTAAAGTAATGGCAAGAGTCTAAAACAGCCTTCAGACTGAGTTGTTTTTTCAGTTTGTGAATAGCTTCAGAGTACATGTGTACAGCCAAGCAGTTCATCTTACGGATGTAAAACCACTGGACTGTCACAGTGCTTTCAGGCTCTGTCGTGCATCTTCTCTGCCAGTGACAATGGAAGGTCTTTAAAACTGGATGCTGACTTACCAAGTCTTGAGCAAGGACTGTAAGTCTTCTAGAGCTGCTGTTGCCACTGGGCTCTCGTGTGGCTGATTCCATATCACGAAATCACAGAATTGTAGTGGTTGGAAGGTACCTCCAGAGATCATCAAGTACAACCCCCCTGCCAAAGCAGGCTCCCTACAACAGGTCACACAGGTAGGCATCCTGGTGGGTCTTGAATATCTCCATAGAAGGAGACTCCTCAACCTCTCTTGGCAGCCTGTTCCAGTCACCCTCACCATGAAGAAGTTCCTTCGCATATTGGTGCAGAACTTCCTATGTTCCAGTTTATGGCTATTTCCCCTTGTCCTGTCCCCACTGACCACTGAAAAGAGGTTGGCCATATCCCTTTGTCTCCAACACCTTTTCAGGTGGATTAGCTGATTCATTTGGAATTTCACAGTGGTTTCCAAGAAAACTTTTCTTTGCATCTTCACCTGTTTTTCGCATCTTTCTCAGCAGCAGGGCTTGGGTCAGGATCTCTCCTGTGCAGGACACACCTGATGCACCAGATCCATGCAGCTGTGGGGAGAAAGCAACACAGTGTCATGATGCTGAGGTGCAGCCCTGTGCTTGGTGGGGGTCTTCTCCACCTGGGATGGGGTGCAGCAGCCCCCCCTCCCGCCATGCATAGTGCTGGCTGCTGCCTGGAGCTGCTGTCTCCTCCCAGGCTTCAGGGTCGGGTCTCCTGGTTTCAGAAGTGTTCCAAGAAGCAGAGTGCTGTATAAGAAACCAACAGACCTGTGGTGGACCATATTTGAGTTCTCTGAATATTTAAGGCCATATTGTGTCTTCAGTGACAGTGGAAATCCTCTTGTCCTTCCTTTCACTCCATAGGCATTGCTGATGGGAATTTGGATAGCAATAGTAATGAAGATGAACAGCGAGGAATTTATTTTCATTACATTATATCTGCCGAGCTTAATGGAGTTAGAGCAGTAGGAAGGCATCATTGCCACTTCAGTTTGGGTTCTACCACTCACGTACATCACTGTTGAGAGGATAAGAACTATTCTTATTGTATTAACAAGGAAGGGGTGAACTTTAATCTTTTACTAATAAATACAATAGAACTGCACATGCTTTTGTAACTTCAAGCATTTTAAAAATTGGCCTTCTGACAAGTAGTGCATGGAGTTGGCCACCTGATCAGGTTTTTTAGTATTACAAGTTCAAGTGAATGACTAATAAAACAACTTCACTGGGAACTGCCCTGTCCTTAAGTGGTGTCTTTAATTGCTACTTTTCAGTCTTCAGTGCATGTTTTATATATTTCAACCTAAACATGCAGTTTGTGTGTTTCAGATGAAATCCTACTGATGCTCCACCACACTGTGGTGTGTCGTGTGATGCCAGTCAACAGCTGCAACGTGCTTACGCCTGATAGTAGTCAGTTCTTTGTTCTCCAGTTTGAATTATTAAAAGCTATTCTCAGTGGCAATGAATTCCAGCAGAAGCCATGCCAGGAATTTCTGAGAGGGAATTTTATTACTGAGTTCTGCCAGAAGTGACCCAACATTAGAACCATCCAACTTTACAGGCTGTTTTGTGTTGGGCAAAATAATAGTTGTGTGCAAGGATGCAATAGCAAACTCCCCTACAGTAGCAGAAGACGATTGTATACTAATGAGGGAAGCAGATGTTTTATGGACTTGTTCTTTGTGAATCCATGTGCAAAACACCATTCTAAAGACAGCTTATGGTTTCTTTAATCCCTTGTACTTAACTAATGCTTAGGGATTTTCTGTGGTAATCTGCATATCCTGGATTTGTTCTGTCAAGATTTACCTGGCAGAGTTGTTATTATTTAGGTGGCTGTGACAGGTTTAGTGCCCTGGCTGCCAGTTACGTGTGTGCCAGAGGTGGAGATGAGTTTACCGAATCTGCGAACTGCAGGCATGCAGCGGGGCACTGGTCAGCCAGCACTGTGCCAGCCTGTCTGCTTCTTGCTGCTTCTGTTTTCACTACAAACAACGGCTCTGTGTTTTTAAAAATCTTGGGGAAGTGTTTTGGACTTAACAGCATGCTAAATTTTCACAAGTAGAGTAGTTAGAGTAAGGGGGTGGATAAACGTGCATCAGTGGTTGTGCAAAGTTACAAGATGTTGGGTAACCTCAGCAACTGCAAAAGGCGTTGTGTAAAACAACAAGTGACTTCTAGAGGGAATGGCCTCAAGCTGCGCCAGGGGAGATTCAGGTTGGACATTAGGAAATACTTGTTCTCCAAAAGAGTGGTCAGGTGCTGGAATGGACTGCCCACGGAGGTGGTGGAGTCACTGCCCCTGGAGGTGTTCAAGGAACATTTAAATGTTGTACCAAGGGACATGGTTTAGTGAGAACTATTGGTGATAGGTGGACGTTTGGACTGGATGATCGTGGAGGTCTTTTCCAGCCTTGATGATTCTACGATTCTATAGTCAGTGATGATCTTTTTGTATGAGATTGGTCTTCCTCTGCACCCTAGAGCCTGCATCTTGGGTTCATCAGGCAGTGTGCTCCCTCTCATTCCCTTGCTCTTGCATCCTAAATATGCTATTGCTTTTTGATTTGATATTTCTATCGCATAAATTAGCCCAGAAAACACTGCGCTTCCTCAATAACTCATAGTTCTGATGGAGTGAATGGTCTTTCAGCTTCTCTTATTTATTTCTGCCTATTTTTGCCCTTGTATCCAATACTGAGGATATTTGATTTTATGCCCTTGTTTATATATCTGTCTGTGGGCTGCCCTTCTCAGCCCCAGTTTGTAAATCTCCCCACATCAGCAGTTCAGAGTGCAAGGGTGGTTTTCCCATTTCCTTTGGGATGAATTCTGTCTGTGCCCAACAGCTGTGGATAAAGCTCTCCTGATATCACTGTCTAAACAGCTTTCCATTCTCCTGGTTTCATCCATTCTTGCCAGAGTTTGGCTTCGTGCCATCTCTCCTGTCAGCCCCAGCCAGTCTCGATGGGAGCACCAGTTCTGCCTGCTGCGTACAGAATTCAAAGCATGTACAGCTGAGCTGTAATACCGCTGCATCTCCTCCTGATTGGATAAGCAGTGGTGCAGGTACACAGAAGCAGTCTGCTACAAGAGCTCAGCAAGTTTCACAGGCCCCATCAGAGCAGCAGATCAGATAAGCTGGAAGGAAATAATACATATATTTTAACTACAGTAAGATACTGCCCTTTCTAAAATTGCTTATTAGAACAACAGTGAGTTACAAGCATAACTGCCCTATAAAATCCCACATATGAGGCTCAGGTGTGCTTGCTGTCTGTGCAGAAACTTATCAGGTGCTCAGTGATGTCCTTGCACCATTGACATTTTGCTTCTGCAGGCACACTACAGACACTTCAGCATGACCACATCTGATTTCTTTGTTTGGAGGGACATTCTGCAAACATCCATTCTCATTTTGCCTTTTTGAATACTGTAGGAATAAGATCACATTTTATGAAAAACCCCATAAACAGTTCTTCATGGAGGGCTGCAGAAAAATGTGACATTCTGAATGCAGAACAGTCTTCCAAAGCTTATAGTAAGATGTTTCTGGACAGTAAGTAGTCAGAAAAGAAAAAAAAAAAATATCTTCAATAATAGTGTGCTGCATCATCAAGAACAAAAAGATTTTTTCTAATAGGTTTTATGTCCTCAGAATGATATTGTTCTTTTGTATTGTCATACTGTTACACATATCTGCAGTGTGCCTTTCTTTACTCTGGCAGATTGAAATGAATCCTTCTCTTTGGAAAAAGGACATAATTGTTTTGCTTTATTGTTGTTATGCCCTTTATGATGTTGGGCATAGCTGCCTCCAAATTCTACCAACTTATCTTTCTTCTGCTTGCTAAACTTTTGCAGTTCATTATATTCTTTTATGTGGTAAACCTGTCAACCCAATATTCCAGCTTTCTTACAGCTGTAAAACTTGTCCATGCCTTCCAGAGTAGCAGGTGTTCGGGCGCCTGATACGTCGTGCTGTGCTAGAGGACTAGATGAAATATCCCACAGAAAGTAGTTGAAATTGTTGTTTCTGGGTGTGAAAATGTATTGTATGCACCCTGTGTGAGGCTGGAACTGAAGAGTTCTGAAATCGTATAGCTTAATAAAAGGATGACAGGGTGGTGTTCTTTTGGTGAAATATAAATGGTGTTTCCCATGAGCCATTTAGAACTCAACTGATGTCATAAATACAAAGTGGTGGACTTAAGGACGCTATTTCTCATGACCATTCCTAGCACTGCTAAGCTTTTCCCAAGAGTTGAGCGTTCAAGAGGTTATGTTGGAGTGGAGTTTTTAAAAAAGTGCTCTGAAAGTCACCATCCAAGTCAGCTGTTATTGTCTAGTAGTATCTCGTTCATGTCATCTTTAGGATTCTGGAACGCTATGTCCAAGATCAGATTCCTGGTGCAACCGTTGTGGTGGAATCCATTGGCGCACGGAGGTTTGGGGATGGATACTCTGAAGAGGATTATACCAAGTCTGACCTCATGGTCTATGCAATTGACCCACAAACAAATAGAGCTATAATGAGGAATGAACTTTTTAAGTAAGTATATGGTTTGTCATTCTTTCTGTACTTTTAAGGACTGTTTTGAAGCCTGTTGGTCTGTCTCTGTTAGTAACTGGTTCGACACAACAGGAGCAGAAGAAAATCCTGTGAAGAAACCAATGTACAGTGCCTCCATCTGCAGTGCATACAGCTTGGGATCCAATCCATTCCTGTGAACTGAAAGGCCCCAGCGCATGCGCTTTAGACACTGTTCCCATTAGAGTTTACAATTTGTTTTGTCAGCCTTGGAGAGGAGCTTCTGGTTTAAATTCTCTGAAGGAATATACCTTTTCTGTATCAAAACTGCTGTGTGATATCCAAGCTAGGGCTTTCTTGCTCCATTCACCTCCAGGCTTTCTGGAGTTGCTGTCTGGAGCATCTTTCTCCTTCATTTTTGGGGGAAACCAAGGAAGGAGAAAAGCCAGGGATTGCATGGGTAAGAAAACAAAATTAAGGTAACCTCCTGACATGTTTGTTTGTTTGTTTGTTTGTTTGTTTGGTGACATCACTGGGAGCAAATATGTTTTGAGACTAAATTACTGTTTCAGCTCATTCAGCTGCCAATATATCAGCGTGGTTGCAGAATTATGGAATCATGTTGTTAGAAACTGTGTGTTTTTTTGAGCGTTCTGCCTATGTATCTATACAAGGAAAACACTAATTGAAGTCTTCTTCTAAAGCAGACTCTTTATGTTTCTTTTGTGTTTGCTTTTTATCTCAGTGAAAACTAGACCAGTCTGCTCAATGATGGCATAAAGGAGCACCTCAGTCAGCAGCCTATAAAGCAAATGGCTGTGAGCTATCTCAGTGGACTGTGATTGAAAAAGGGCTTGTTCTCTCGAGCTCTTAATTTAGTACAGATGAATTATAGCATACTAAAGCTCTGCATATATTCAGAGTTTATAGGTTGGAAAAGATGACTGTGATCAGTCTGACCCGATATAATAAAGACCATAGGAATTCCCAGAATTAATTCTGTTTTGAGCACATCTTTCAGCAAAGGAACTGCTCAAGAAAATCCAATCAGCTACAACCTTTGTGGTGTTATTACAGAGGTAATTATTTTTACTGTCAAAAACTAGAGCTTTTTTGCCTTTTTTTTTAATTTGCCTGGATTCAACCATTGAATTTTATTACAACTGTGAGTGCTAGATTGAAGCACCCAATTGGTGCTTTTAATTTCTCATTCTACCAAAACCAAAGCTTACGATCACATCGTCCTCTTAATTTTTTCTTGACAAGTTCCTTGTGTTCTATGCTCTGAATCACATTTTACATACTTTTAATCACTTACAGTTTTCTCTGGACTTTCTCCAGTCTCCCAGTATCTCAGTCATACAGTCTTTTTTGGTCTTGGGAGCAATTTGTTCTACTTGTTACTTTTCCCCTTCTGGGGTTATCTAAAACCTCTGAGATTCTTCCAGTCTTAACTAGTTGGGAGAATAATGAGGTGGGAACCCAACAGAAATACACAGGGTCAAAAATAAATTATGTGGTGCTGCCCAAGTTCAGAAAACATATGTGACCCTGATGACGCTTGGAATTCCTGCAAACTCTTATCGTTTTCTCTTTGGAAAGCACTCTGTGGATCTGCTGGTGTTTATGCATGGAGATTGTTTGAGTCCATGGGCAGAATATTTTCCTTTTGCATACAATCTTTGAGAGAAAATGTCTCCTTCATTTTGGTGCCCACTGAAAATGTAGAAATGTCTTTTTAGGGATGTTTGTGTGTCCACAGAAGTACACAGAGAAAGAGTTAAGATAGTTAAAAAGCAAATTTTCAAGTGTGAATGGAAGGTTATTCATTTGCCTGGTTTGAAAATGCATGGGATATTATCAACTTAGAAGCAATCCCATTAGAATGCACCATGTGCCTGCATGCTCAGCTTTTTTTTTTTTTTTTTTTTTTCCTAATTCTCTCCCTGCTCTTCAAAAGCTTTTAAATATGTAAATCAGCAAAACCCTGGGGAATGCTTTCCAGGCTTTAGGGTAGAGGTGATTAAGTGTCAGCTTACTAAAAGTAAAGGAGAGAAATGAAGAAAGAGTTTTGTAGCGTGGAATCTGAAGTTAACAAGTTTTTGCTATCAAGTGGGTGAACCTCAAGAGATTTCACTCAGCTCAAGTACTTACCCAGATCTAAAAAGAAATTCCTTCTGTGACCATCTTCCCTGGAGTTTTTATTGTTTGAGAGATCGCAGGACATAAAGCAGTGCTACTGGGAACAGATTACTGAGAACCACAATCACCCTTCTGCCAGCCAGGAATCTGCTCAGGATCATGGCAGAAAATAGATTAATCAGAGAAAGCTTCAATCAAAACAACGGGGTGTGATGGGAGAGAGGTTGTATAGTCAGGTCGCATAGTTTAGAATTCGTCAATATAACAGCTGCCCTGCGTTCCTAATTGCCAGGAAAATCTCTCCCTCTCTTAAGAGATGCTAATTTCCCCCTGTCCTGTACTTTGTAAGACTGATAAACAGTGAGAGATTCATCCTTTACTTTAGGACTCCTACAGCTGATTCCCTGACATCTTTATTAACCAGGAATCTGTCTTGTTAGGCTGAAAAATGTCTGAATAGTAACTGCACTTTGATATTTTCTCCTTCTTTGTCAAACCCCTAAAAGACATTGAGGCCGCTTAGACATTGAGGCCGCAGACTGAAATGATCAGCCTCCTATTTTGTTTTATGTTTCATATGAAAGGGTGTTTGATTTATTAGAGCATAAAAAAGGGGAATTCAGAAAATTTATCCTGCATACATGAAATGGAAAATGTCCACCATTAGAAATAAAATGCTTACCCCGTCTGAATCTTTTTGCACTGTTTCATGCTTCATGATGGAGTTAATGTGCACTGTTGAGTTACGAACCTCTTAAAATAGGGTTTGTCAAGAAAATGCTAACAGAATTTTTAAGAGAGGCTGTTAAAACCTTCCAGAGATTTAATGCTGTCCTAGCTGAAAGCTGTCTTTGTCCAATAAAAAGGACTTGCAGCATGCACCAGTGACATCTAGTGTACAACAAAAGAATTAGAGCTCTTTTTGTACTTTTTAAAATAATCTTGCAAGCTGTCATTGCAGATCTTCAGGTTGTGAATAGAGATTTTTGCTGAATTAACCAAAAAATACTTTGTGGAAGAAGTCACAGCATCAGTTGTGAATATTATAAGAGCATAGTAATACAAAGGGAAACTGTCCTTCGGGATGCGTTGGTTTGCTTCTCTAGGATTGCATGCCTGTGAGCAGCCAAGGCTCCTCTTTGAGCCTGGCATCATAAAACTGGTACTCAGCATTCCATCATTTGGGAGAAGTTGTTCTGCATGTTAGGAGATCCAGCTGATATATTACACACACACATCAGTGTACGCTCTCTGAAGTTAGAAAAAATATTGATGAACAAATGTGGGAATTTATCAGTAGATGAATTTGCTTAGGGGAAATCAATTGTAAGATATGAACAGCCTTTTAGGAGTGCAATTTATGACTCATGGTCATCCAGATGAACTAAGAGCTATTTCAGACTTCCTTTAGGCATCCTGAATTTATAAACAGAAATCATTTCAGATTATTTTTTTAAGATGTGAAACATATTAAAACAAATACAGATGACTTGCTGAAGTTTTCTACTCCTCCTTCTTCCAATCTGCATCTGTCAAGAACGTTGCTATGGGTTCCACCTAAAAATTTCCTTATCTGGAGAGGTTGCTCTAAACAGTGAAAAACCTCCATGCTGTGCCAGATTTTGAAAGGGCACATCATTCAGCAACTCTGGTGTTCATTCCCCCTGGAAATAAGTTGATCTCATCATTGTCCCTCTGTCCTTAAGGAGAGTCAGAAAGTCTTTCAAATAATTCATTTCAGAGCATCAGCTCTGTGATTTAAGAAAATAGTAGAGACATGGAGCCCAACTAGGCAGAGCAGATACAAGAGTAGTTTCAGAATTGTTGCAACTATGCAGCTGCGTGAGGGGGGAATTATTAATCTTAGTATATTTTTATATTTTTTTATTTTAGTTTATTTTTCCCCATCACTTTACTTTTAATATTGCAAGGAAGGTCAAAAGGTAACAAACAGGCTGGATCTCCAAGCAAAAAAAAATTGCCCTAAGAAATGAAGGAAATTTCTTTAAAAATTAGCTGCTGTTAGATTAGCATCAAGTTGAGCTTTAGTCTTGAGGGATGTGTGCACGAAGGTTAGTTAATCCTTTACAACGGAGCACTAAAGAAAAAAGCACAACGTAAACTTTACCATACCACTGTACGGCATGAAGAACTTTTTGCTCCTAGGAATGAGAATAAGTTTCAGCTCGCCTCTCCTTTTCAGTGTTTAAACTGTGTTCTGTCTTTTAATACATTGGAGTTATCGCTGACAAAGAGATTACGGGGAATTACAAAGATTCTTAAGCACATAAAGAAGAGGTATGTGGTTTATCAGATCGGAGTTATTAGCCCAGCTACGCAGTAATTCAAACACAGCTAATGACCTTGGCTATCATAGTTTTCTGTTTTGGCATTGAAGGTTCCTTGACGGCAAACTGCTGGATATCAATAAAGAATTTCAGCCGTACCTGGGACAGGGGGGACGCATCCTGGAGATCCGCACACCAGACGTGGTAGCAAATGTCAAGAAGCAGGCGCAAGCTGTAGGCTATACAGAAGGTGCATTACTCGCTCTGGCTGTCATTATCATCCTGTGCTGTATGCCAGCTATTTTAATAGTAATGGTCAGCTACAGACAGTAAGTACTCTTACTTCTTTTTGTGATAGCAAAGTTGTAGTAAGGATGCTACATTTCTTAGCCGAAGTGCTTCGAAAACTTCCCTTTATTGCCAGTCTACGTACAAGAAAGTATGTTTAACATTCCTCGCATCACAGTAGTTGGTTGAGGCTTGGTGAGGGTTTGCATGGAAAGAAAAGGCACAGGAAGTGTCTTGTTATACTTCTGAAGTTGTGGTCAGTAACTGTTTTGGAAGACACCATGAAACACAACACTGAAAGCCAGGCCTTTGAAATGCAAGTGTAGATTCAGACCTGAATTCCATGCCAAACAAAGAGTGTTGGCTCAATAAGTGAATCCAGTATCAGATTGTGTAGCTCAGGCAAAAGAAGAGGAGGACTCAACTGCTTTTTATTTAAATCCTAAAATACTCATATTTTTTTCCCAAGCAGTGTACTTTTTAATTGCAAACCTTTAATGAAGAATTGATTTTATGTCATTTTATCACTATCCACATCAGCATAACCAGAAGGAACCTGCTTGATATTTCCATTCATCTTTCGTAGACATAGAGTTTTAAGTAATTGAGCTAATAATCTAATTAAAGGGTTGAGATCACTAACACGTTCATGTGAAATGGACAACTTCATGTCCACTAAAATTATTTAGTTTCTCATGAAAGATTTCTAATTCCACATGCATGCTCAAAGCAAAGGATGATCCATCATTACAAAATCAAAACATAATTCGGTGCATCTTCCCCAGTAATGAGCTACATTAAGCTTTTGCATACATCAATCTGTATCACCATGTCCTTCTCTCTCCATTTTAAAATTGGTGAATGAGCTAGAATGTAATAAAAACGTGTCCTCCTCATGCTCTGCAAGATGAGGCAAGAAGGTGTTTCCAGAGCCTTGGTGGATTTTTTTGATTTCTGCCTCCCCCCGCCTCGCCTTGCCTCACCTCGCCTCCCCTCCTTCTCCTCCCCCTTCCTCTCTCCTCTTCTCCCCTCCCCTCTTCTTCTCTTTTTTTTTTTCCTAAAAAATGCCTTGTCTGCTCCCTTCACTCCATCAATGGCAACAAAGTGACAGCTCTTCTGCAGGCTCCTGCTGCAGTATTGCATTGGTTTGTGGGAGGATAGGGCACAGAAAAGCCAAATGTGTATGTATTGCCACAAAGCAATTACATGGGATGGCAGTGTTTCTCAAAGCTGCTTTATATCTACCAAACCCATATGTAAAATCTGCTTCCAGTGAAACACTACTAAACCAGTTCAATAAGTTTGTTATTACTGATTTTATTATCCAAGTTGCCTGTTTCCTTAAGAAAGCTAATAGCAATATTTTTCTTCGATGTTTGTTGTTGAGGAGCTTTAAGAAATCTTCCTAACTTCATTTCATCAAAAATCATATTTTAATTGTCTAGAAGTATGATTTGGGGTTGGATTTATAGCAGACCAATATAAGTAAACTATACTTTTATGGAAAACACATCACTGAAGAGGACCAAAGAAAATATAAAGGCATTTTAGTGTTAATAAATTCCAAAAGCTAGCCTAAGCCATATGGTCATTACAGCCTTTTTCTCTTTTTTGAAAGGCACTTCAGTATTTTTCCTGATTACAGTCTGGCAAAGTAGATGCTCCAGTCTGCCACTGAGTGTAGAAATTATAGTGGAATAAAATGTAACTGTCATACTCACAGCACATGTGATGGAAATGATAAGATTTTCTCACTGTTAAAACTTTTTGTGTGCAATAGGTCAATTTTTCAGTGCTTTCCAGAACAATGATCGTGTTAATGTGCAGCGATTCACTTTACTTACTAAATCTTGTAAAAATACTAGTTAAATTGTATGAGTTATTTCTGTGTGGAAAATTATCACTGTCAAATTGTGGCTCCATGCCTGCATTTATGGCTTTTATCAACAATCCAGAAAGTCATTATTCCTTGGTGTTAAATAGTGTCTTTGAAATACACTGTTCAGTGTACCACCAGAAGGTAGGCACATCATTTATGTAATGTACAGAAAACACTGTCTTCTAAGTAGAAACTAAAATCAATAGTCCTTGCCTGCTGAAGACATTTTCTGTAGCATTCTTGAAACATGTAATAGTGAGAAAGGGTTACAAAAACACATCCCCAGTAGTCTACCTGCTAAAGAAATACCATAACATCCTCTTTTTCTATCTTACTCTTTCTTGTCTGTGTCAGTGCAGGGACTTGTTTTTTGCAAGTCCAAAGCAATTTTCCCTGCTGTAATTCATGTTTATGCTGACTGCAGAATTATTTCAAGAGTATTGCAAATAGCAGCTAAACACTGTTCAGCTCTGGAAATGATGATTCTTTAAACATGTCATTAATTCTCTAATTTTATGTATGGAATAATTAAGTAGTATCTAGTTTATCACTCCTATTAGTTTCACTGTTTAGGACAATTGCTGCAAACAGAATTAATTTAACCTTCCATTTTATCTCTTCATCTCTTTTTCTTGCATAACAAAACAGATTCAAAGAGTAAGTATTCATTTTCTGCTTTGTTTCTAATAGTTTGCATAGGGATACTGACAGCTTACCAATGTTAGTTTTTGAGAAGGGTAGCTGGCATTTGGTGAGACTTGCTTCTTAAGCTCCAGTTCAGTCCTGGACATCATATGTGGCAAGCTGTTATTTCTATGGCTACACAGCGTGTTTTATTAATGCATGCTAACACATTAAATAATACGTGGTCAAGAACATTCCCTGCGTAGTATTCCTCAAACAAGCAAGTGTACATCAGACTGGGGTGCAACTGAGGAAGCATGGGTTTCACTTTCTAGATGGACAATATTTTTTTTTACAGTGAATTTACCCATGGGGAAAAAAATTCAGGAAAACTGTTGAGACAAAAACTCGCCAACTAAATGCATTGAAAAAGGAGGTGTGAGTGTTAAATAAAACTTTGCCAGGGACTTTGTGTGTTTGAAATCACAGTCTCTTGGCACTTGAATGAAGCACTTGATCAAAGGAGCGTACTCTCTCCACTATTAGGCTTGGGCCACCAGTATAGATAAACCTTCTGACGAGAGCAGGGCGAGAGCTAGCACGTGCATTATTGCCTGGAATTCCTTACTGTAAAGTGGCATACTGCAGGTCAGGAGGTTTCTGACCATGAGGAGCTCTGGGATTTCCCCAGGAATGAACAACTAATGGAGAGATGAAAAAGACCGGTAAAAACTCTCATGTTACCACTTCTCTTTAAAAGTTGAAAGGCAAGAATGCTTTGAAAACTTCAGGAAAAAAACTAGCAAAATTCACAGCTTCTGTTAGGTTTCATAGTGCTTCTAATGAGTTTATTTCTCCATCCCTACGCGGCTTACCAAAGGCGACAGGCTGAGTGCGCTAAGACTGCAAGAATCCAGATGGCCCTACCAGCAGGCAAACCAGCAAGCACTGCTGCCAATAACCTCTATGAAGAGCTTGGTGACAGCACCATGTAAGTACTCCTTGCTGTACATCAACATGATAATGATTGAAGCCATGATTTACTTTACAGAGATATCACTTGGAGAAATCTTTTCTTTGTGAAGGGATATTTCTCCCTTGTTGCTTGTGGTTCTCACACATCTGGAAAATAAATAAGACTCTGTTAAGGAGATAAAAAAGTTAACCTGCTAATGAAGATTTCTCATACCGCACAGGGTGGTATTTAACAGGTATTAAGTTGGCAAAAATGGAGGCATAACCAGATGTCTTTTTGAGAGTAGTGGCCATTGCTGCCAGAGTGAGCCAGGATGCCTTCTTGATTAAAAACCCACGCCAACCTTTTCCAGAGCTACTGATTAAGCACATCTAGTAAAATTGCTGCTCCAAAACCCTCATTTGCTGTAGTATAAAATATTCTATTTGGTAAAGTGTAGTTTTATTTTCTTGCTTTCTTTTTAATTGAAACCATTTGAAAATTAAATATAAAGGAACTATCAATATAGAGAAGCCACTGGTAGTGCTCGTATGTATGCTCGTAATACAATAATATTGCAGAGATGCCTACCTTTTCATGCTTCTGTAAATCTGAAGTTTATGGACTCCAACAGCAATTTAACTTTCAGTATGGGAATTTTACAGCAGAGAAGAGCCAATTAATATTTGTATTGTAGTAGGGAGTGTTGCTGATAAGCTTGCCATTCTTATTCATCTATGTTTATATTTTATAAACAAGTAACCCTGAAGAGCATAACAATAATAATGTTTGGAGGCAGAGAGACAGAGCTACTGGTGTGAGGACTGCCAACTTCTGTATTTTCTGTCGTAATTTGTTTAGCTTCAGGTGTTGAAATGATAAAGATGCTGTGATTGATTTTATTAAATGTTAAGGAGGTGTGACAAAGCATATCACTGCAGCTTTAACTTTTAGCCATCTGAAAGCAATCTCTAAGTTTGAAATGAGTTTTTTCTTTTTTTTTATTTGAGCTTGAGCTTTTTTACATAGAGACAGGAGCTACACTTGAAGCAAGAACTGCTTCTCTTGACTGCTGGATTCCCTCCTTAAACCTTTTGCCTCTGTGAAATGTCGTGGCTTCGGCAGGAAGGGAGCATGTAGTCACATCTTTGAATGTGAGCGCTTCTGGTTGTGAACCAAATAGGATCACATCTGTATGCTTACATATGCTGTGAAATGCCCTGGTGGACAGAATTCCTATTTCTTTTGCATTTACTAAATATCTGCTGAAACTAACAAATGACTTCTGCTAATTTTAACGGCAGTGATAAAACACTGATTATCAGCGGGGAGTGGATGTCCCAATGATTGAATCTGCGTCTTGTACTCTAATTAATACCTTCTGCTAAACCCAGATCAAGCCTCGTTGTGCTGGGTTATTTTACCTGCAAAGATTTTTTTTATGTTTTAGTACTGAAAAATATACGTGTCAATTTATAGATCTGCAATATTGATTTTGAGACTTGGAAATAGCTTTCATAGCACCAAAGAAAGATTGTGTATTTAGAATACCTTCTCCCAGGTGGCTTTGCATACAGCTGTTATCCATTATGTTAAGGAACTGACCAAACACCAACTACTAAAAATCTTTTAAAAATAAATGAACACTCTTAAGAGTTTAAAGAATACAATAATACAATAAAAACAAGTACAAATCATCATTTTTTTTGCTGCCAGTTATTTGATTTCAAGGCACTGGCCAAACCTAGGAAATTATTCCTTAGGAAGCATCTTTTATTAACTTTTTATGTGATTTTTAGTAAAATATGTCTTGTCTTTAGCTGTCTTAAGAGTCATCTTTCACTTTCAGCACTGCCTTGTGTCTTGTTTTCTTAATTTGGTGTTTATAGCAAATGAAATGGAACCAAGCTCTTTAGTTTTAAATCTGCCTTGTCTCATAATTTTCATTTTCCTCTGTGTGGACACATAGGCATCAGTAAGTAAGCTCATTTCATTGTCTTAATATTCATAGCTACTAGAAATGCTAGTTTTCCTTTCCTTACTTCCCACTAAACCTTGCAGCCCCAAACTCATTTTTTGTTTGTCCATTGATCAAGCACAGGAAAGGCATTTACTGTGAAGTTCCAATACCTGTATGCCTCTTCATCCTTTTGTAGGAAGTAGAGGTGAAATATGATTGCTGAACTTGAATGGTATTATTTCTAAAGCCTAATAGTCCCGCTATCATAAATAAATAAATAAATAAATAAAAGTCCTGAGCACATACACAAAGATTTGCTCTCAGTTCATGGACTTCAGATGTTATAATTGGATGCAAGCAAAATCTTCTTTTAGTCTGCTACTTGTAATTCCTGGCAAGGTGGGTGCTTGTCTTTCAGCTTACAGAGATATGCATACTGGTGAGCTGATGTTTTCATTGATTAAAATAACTATACATAAACAGAAGGTGACTTCAGGATAATCTCATCTATGAGAGGACTCAGGTGAAGTGAGGAAGGAGCTGAGAAGCTTTTGAAATAATCCGTTCCAGTAGCATAAAGGTTATGTCATCCTGCATGAGCTTTCTACTGGAAGGTTTCCTTCAAGTTCAGAATCGTATATTTCCCTCATCTCTAAATAGATGGAGAGATGGAGGATGCTTGACCAATCTCACAGTACACTGTTAGAGAATGAAGAATTAGTTTATTATTAGTGTGAAATCAATTATTTTTCATCCAACTCTACACTTGAACAGTCATCGACAGTATATGATGATATTATGTCCAAAGGGATAGTGATTTTTGGAGAATTGCAGTGTTTGGGGAAGAGTTTATGCTATGCACTAGTATAACTCTCTATGGCTTTGCGAAGTGCTATTCATTTGCAAATGGGAGTAGTGAGCCCTATGCTCTATGCAGCAGTACTTCTCACTGATCCTCCTAGGTCCCTATGACAACTGAGAGGTAGCAGTTTCTCTGAGTGGGTGATCTCTCAGCCAAAACAATAAACAAAAATTAAAAAGCAAATGTGTATTAAATATGGACATTCAAAGGGCTTTTACGTATTAGTACCTGAATATTTAAATTTCTTTTCCAGTGTTTCTTAGAGAATATTTAACCACTAGAGGTTAAGTTTCTAGTAATTAAATTTGAGCAGTGTTTTCTGGGATACCTACATAATGGGACAATCTGACCAATAGGTCTAATAATACCTCTTCTTTCAACATTCATGCAAAAATGGAAAGTGTTGTAACTTTTCTATTACTCCTTTTTAGAAGTTAACAGAATATGACTCAATTTTTTTTAAACTGTTGGGACAGCTCAGAGTCCCTAAAAATAGTTTCAGTGGTATTTTGAATTGCTTTTTTTTGTATCGATATCATTACTCTCATGATCTACTTTAGCTGCAGTTGCTTAGGAAAAGGTGAAGGTTTTCCTTGTGGCATTGAACACATGGGGTAACAGCAAAGCATCTTACCTCAGGCCAAAAGTAGTGAAGTTGCAAACAGATTCTACAGAAGCAGTAAGGTAATCTTTACACCCCGCTCTGCCACAGTGTCCCCTTACACTATCATATTCTCCTCATTGCCTGTCCTGCAGATATATTTAAAATTTCCCAGAGAGCTTGTAGAGTAGGTATCTTATTTTAAGACTATAATACCTATAATACCTATAGAGTAGGTACCTTTTTTGTTTTCTTACTTCCCTATACTAGACAGGGATTTGTTTGGTTACAATTAATCTTTATATGGCAGTAATGGAAACATATTTTGATTGATTCACTTCAACAAGGGGAATCATCTCTTACAAAGTAGAAGGGTTTCATTTTTAACTATATCTGGAGTTGGCAAATATCTTGAATTTTTCACAGTCTGGGGGGGAAATACATTTATTTTCAGCCCCAGGTAAGCATTATTTAAAGTGTGACTCTGAGGGCACTCTTTTCTAGCAGACAAATTGAGGATGCTGATATTGATATATTGCTCATCTTAAATCTTGCTCAGAAGTTTTTGGTATTAGAAGTATTTGAGGAAGGCAGGTTAAAGAGGCTCTCCGAGGTGCTAGATAAATTCCATAAAACAGTGAAGCATCATACTTTTGGACTAGAAATTAAATGTAATCAAACTACAAGAGTTTTTCACATGGGTTAACATGGTGCAGAGATGAAATTCATACACATACTGATACCTCTGCATCAATATGTCAATCAATATGCCTGACAATTCTTTAAATATCAGTCTCAGGAAAATGGTCAGGAGTGCAGCATGCATATGTGCTGACTGGCTTCAGCTCCTGTTGGCTTACACCTTACAGCTCTGAGCTTCGGGTAAGCCTGGAGGCACTTTCCCTTGTGGTCATGGTTTCAGGCTCATGTTGGCTTGGAGAACAGTTCTAATTCTATGACTGACCTATAGGCACTTTTGAAAAGGCAGTGCAGGCATACTTATGTACTGCCTAATTATACACATTTTTATACAATATCAGAGGTTTGACACACAATTATTGTACAAGAGGCTTACCTTAAAAATTACTGTGAATACTCTGTGTTGGCTGTGTGCTCTACGGCACAGTGCCACTGCTGTGTCGGTGATGGAAACAAATATGCATATGGTATGCATAGAATTATTCCGTATTATCTCAGAGCAACTGTATAGAAATACTAGGTTGCATGGATGATTTGTATCACCACAGAGACAAGGTACAGTACTGACCTGTATATTTCGGAAATCTAAGGTTTTTTAGAAGAGGTCAACGATTTCTGAACTTGCTGAGTAGACAAAAAATTGTTTTAATATCTCTTCCTCTGCAAGTCCTTCCTCCCTAATGAAGATGTGAAAGTAAATGTCTTGCCCAGTAGTCTAGTGTATTTTTTTCTGTTGGGTAGTTGTAGTTTGCTGGAAGTAATGTTATGGCTGTGATTCATATCATAAGTTCTTTTTTTCTCTCTCATAAAAATCTATGTCCATGCATGTTTCCTTACATGTGATTATCTTCTTTTCTTTCAAGTCTTTTTCTTCTCTACCATTTCCAACAAAGCAGGGGAAAAAAGTCAGTCTTAGAAGAAGGAGATCGGCAAAGAGTTATAAGCAGCTTTGCTTCCCGTGCTATTGAGGCTCACAAGCAATCTAATATCAATGGATCACTGAACAATAACCTCCCCAAATCTTCAAGTAACATAACTTTCTTATCTGATGAGAACCCACTAACTACTCAAAACCCATTGTATGTGGAAGGTGTCACTCGAAGTCCTGCTGCTGCTGGGTTACTGAGGAAAAGAAGTGATGCCCTAGATACTCTTTCTCCTATGCAATTAGTCTTGAGAGATGCCTCTCTGGGAGGTAGTCATCGTGCATGGACAGTACCACCTCATGTTACTAAAAGACACACGCCTGGTTCTGTGAGCAGGCCTGTTATCATGGACCCCATTCAGTGGCAACAGGAAAGACTCAAAGCAGAGAATGAAGGACTTGAAAATCAGCATAGAAGAGTTGATATTAGCGGTCCACTATTTCAAAAAATAAGTGGCCCCACATTAACTGTAAAAGAGAAGGCAAGACAATTTGAGCAGCAGGCTTTGCAGGAAATGAAGCAAGTGAAATCTCCTGATGTGAAATCCATCCGTTCACCAACGCACAGCATCTGTTTCCAAGAACGAGAGAACGTGCTAGAGCAGTCTCCTAAAAGTGTGGTTGCTTCTCCTTGCCTCTGCTCTTCTCCTCTGTCTTCTCCAACACCTTGTGCTGAAGTAGTAGAGCTGGAGCTCTCTGCAGTCCCCTCTGTAATCATCACTCACCATGACTATCCTGAAGAACTTTCTCCTCCACCAACTCGCAAGCCAACTCCTCCATCTTTTAGGATAAAGAAACCAGTTTGCCAAAGTTTTCTAGCTCCTCAGAGCAAAGGAGAAGTTACAGAAAACATTCCAGACCCGCCTAAAACTCCCCCACCCCCGCCTCCTCCACCTCCATCCCCTCCTCTTTTGCCACCACATCCTCCAACTCTGTCCCCAGCTTCTCTTTCTTCTTCTTCATCTCTTCCTAGCACCCAACACCTTTCCCCCACAAAGCATTCAAAATCCCCTGCCAAACAGCCAGCTGTACCACCACCGGCCACAGTGCCAGAGCCACCTCCCCGTAGGGAGCTGAAAGGTATTCTTAAAAACATTCAGAATTTAGCAGCGATTGAAAAGTCTGTGGCCAATATGTACAGCCAAATAGACAAAAACCATGTTCTGCCCAAGCACATTTCTAAGCTCAAACCAGTTGCAACACCAGAGCTGCCAACTCCAGAGGCTGCGGCTGAGCACAACCAGCAGAACGGCAACTTGAGCTGTGTTGTGGAGGAGCTTGAGAAACGCTTTCCATCTCAGTCGACAGCACTGTAATATTTTCAGTTTAATGTTTTCTGCATGTAACAATTCTGAGTGCAATGACTCTAATGCAGCACATGGCATCTGCCTCAGACTCCAGAAATGCAGAATTTTTCCTTTTTTCTGCTATCTATTACTGCTCGGTCCTAATCCTGAAATTGAAAGACTTTATCTTACCTGTTCACTCAGAAATTTGTAATGTACCATTTTACAAGCTGTTCTCTCAGCACTGCATCATACTCTTCAGTGACATTGGTTCTTAGTCTGTTTACCTAAAAGTCTTGCTGAAAACTGTCTATTTGTTCTCAAGGTTCAGTCAATGGTGGCAGAGGGCTTGATAACTGCTTTACATTAAGCTGCCCTTGCTGTAGGTAATACCAGTAAGCAGAATGATTTTTCTGTAGCTGTAATGGGAATTCCTTGCTTGCCCATAGAATGTACTATGTGGGAGGAGTCTAATTGTCAAATATTGGATGTCAAAGAAAGCAAGTACTGGTAGCAAGCAGGCTCAGCAATAGTGAGCCAGAGTTGTTACAGTAATACGTCTTTTGATTCCATGAGAGATGGCGCAGTGCTCTGCTATGCTGGCATGCTTTTTTTTTTAGCTCACATTTGCATTTCCTAAGTCAAAAAAGGGTATTCTCTTGATTTGTTGGTCAACTCAGCTGATTTCCTTTGTGTCACTTACACCATGCCTTCCATTGCATTTTTTATATTGCAACTGCATGTTTAATGTTTTTATTTTGTAAATGATTTAATGTACAAAGCATTTTTTTTTATTTTGCACGTTCGTGTTGTTGATGTCTCTTTTTAACTTTCATGCTATGAACTTCACAGCTGAAACATCTTGCTCATCTTAAAACGTAATAAAGTCACTCTGATTAGTGTCACCAAGTGAAGGTTTTTCAAGTGCTTGCAAAAATCCATGTAATTTGCTTACTGACTTTTTTGCTCACAGTCATCTAAATCACACTTCTACATTAAATATGTGAATTTTACTAAATTAGCTTGTCCTTTGAAACAAATGGTAAGTAAAAGCAATTTGGGCATTTACATGAATGTTAAGTTGGTTCAACTTGCAAGTTTCATTTCGTTCCTTGCCAAAATGCAGAATATATTTGTTTAAAATGACTATTTAAACCAAAAACCGAACACTGGGATAGGCAGTTATCACAGAATGAAGAAATACTAAAAACCACTTCAGTATCAAATGTTGCAATTTGGAGCAAAAAGCTAAGGAATTATTTATCAGACTGTCTGTAGATACATTCATTGTTTCCACAGTGCTTGTCTTTTTTCTTTTTTCTCTCTTTTTTTTAAATCTGTAATTAGGACGTATGTGTGCAGGTGGAAGCTGCTGAAGGTCGTTTCTCTTTCTTTATCCCAAAGTCAAACTCCATACAAGTTTTACTGACTTGAATTTTAGAATTAGAATTTTTTTGTGCCTAATAAAGTCTGTGCTCTTGTTGGTCTAGACTGTAATTCCAAGACACATAATGAACAGCAACAGAAGCCAAATGTGTGAGGGGAATAATTATCTATCACAGAATGTTTGCCTTAAGAGTCTGTGTAATTTACGAGATTCACCTGTATATATTAGCTGCCCATGACGCTAAGTTTTCTGAGTGGCACAGCAACAGCAAATTGTCAAAGTTTAGCAGCTATTAGAGAAACGTTGAAGGTTTAAGTGCCAGAATTGGAAGACAGCTTACTTGTATACCTGCTGCTGTGTACCTGGTGTGGTCCAGGCATGGAAGCAGTAAGACAATTGAAACTGTGCCAAGTTGAGCATGGGAAATTGTTGTGCTGAATGTGTCCGCAGTGGATCAACTCTTACATCAGAGATTTGTATTGAAGTATCTGACTCCCACCTCAGAGCCTACAGACCCATAATAGATACCTTTGTGATGCTCATTACATCAACCAGTGAAATATTAGACAAATGTGGCCTAATTTTGCAGTGTGCAGTGTCACACAGTAGGGCTGCAGGTGTTTAGTAATTCACAAGGTAAACTTCAATGATTTTATTCAACTACAATTATTTGTGGCATTCCTTAGGCAGAAAGGTCGGACATCACACAAAAGCTCCTTTTCAAATATTTAGTTTCATCTAGTCAGTCTCAGAAGAACCTGTGGAGGTCATTGTAATCAACTCTTCACTAATGAGGAACACCTACTTTCTCTCATTCTTGATGCCCTTATTAATTTGAAGAGTTTATGAAACCTAATTTATTTTTGTCTACAATTAATGCAACCTTGGTTCTCCTGTTCGTTTCTTGAATAGCTTTTATTAAAAAAAATAATTGTATTAGACTGGGAAAGAAATTGTACCAATAGCATGTATTTTAACCCATGCCAGGGAAGTTCTGTCCCATAGAAATGTCTGGATGCTACTGCTGTTCTGCAGCACTATGAAATGTTATAAACAGTATGCTACTTGACAAAAAGTTAACCATATATAAGCTTATTGACCCTTCCCTGGGTTGTCAGATTTGGTTAATTGCAGACAGTTGTGATCCTTGATGTACCTCTGGTCCTTTTGTCAACAGCTTGACTGGGGTGAGTTCTGAGCAGGAACAGAGATTGCTCAGTAGAGAACTCTTCTTCCCTTTGAGCTGTTTGCAAAGCTGAAATTAAGCAGTAACCTATCATTACTCATCACCCTTTCAGATTCTTTTTCTCTTCAAGTTCAAGTTATGAACTGTGGAAAACCTCCATTTTAAAACTCTGGGCAAATTGATAAGCAGTTGCTTACGCTGATTAGTAGCTGTAGTATTTGGGTTATATGATTCTTACACTTTTAATGTGAAAACAGATAAAAAGTATGAAATAGCAAAAGCCTGGTAGGATGCCAGTAATTGGGAAAATTGTTGCTTTAGACAAACCACAATTCCAATTAACTCATGTTAGCAGCACAGTCCTGTGAAAGGTTGCCACGTTTTCTACATGTTAAGTACTATGCATGTAAAGTAGCTGGTGTATTATCCTACATCATCACAGGTGTAGCATTCTTACTTTCTCTCAGGCTGACTGCAGTGAAGTCTTGGCTGCTAATGTTTCTCCAGAAGCACTTTCTCCCTCAGTGGCAAGGCACTTTAAATTCCTTCCTGGAAACAGACGATGCCGTTTTGACCTTTGCCTTTTTGTCAGAATAGATCCTTGTGCTGTATTGAATGAATGGACATTTTTTTTTCTTTTTTTTTCTAATCCTAGCCACAGAAAATTATAAATAAGTGAAATATAAGCAACTCTTAAAATACAGTGTTATGCTAGTTTTAAGAAAGTTGAATTCCAAACTAAATTATATATCCTTATATTAAAACTTTAATTGGCAATACAGTGACTACTCAAGAGCAATTAAGATTACTAGGTTTACTTATCCCCTGTGCGACAAAAGACCTTTTCCTGAAGACTGCTGTAGGTGATATGGAAGCTAAATACAGTGTTGCTCAAGTGGGCTTTGAAAAGTCACATATCATCTTATGATCTTCATTTCAGTTGTTCATTAGTTTCATATAATATGGGCAACAGCATTCATATAATGCTGATAATCAATTCCATGTGTTGAATATTAATAGGAAACTTTAGAGATAACGGTAAAGAATAATAAGGACTTATACTCTGTTCTTTCTTATTTACTCAAGTGTAAGTAATGGATTCCCTGAGACTGTTGACTATGCAGTATGTTAAGTTCAGCATACTTTTGAACATTTTTTCTTCCCTTCTTAAAAATAATAATAATTTAAAACAAAAACAGTGATACAAAGACTTAAATTGCTATTTGCTATTCTTAATCATTTTAATTTTCTGGCACAAAATGTGAAGATACAGACCTTGATAGATATAAATGCATTTGTCATGCATGTGAATGGCTCCAAGAAAATGAATTCAAATAACCAAAAAAATTTCCAGGCATCAACAGCACAAAGCCTGTGGCACAATAATCATAGATAGCAAAAATAATAGCACTCCCCTCCTGCTGAGCAAGTGTTAGGAAATGTGTAATTATGATAATAATGTTGTTAAATTACTAATAGAAGCTTCAGGCCAATTTCTAGCAAGTCCTGTGTAGATAATTTAAGAAGTAGAAGATAAACTGTTTCACTGCTTGAAAAAGGTATGTGAAATAACAGTCTCTTTATAGACGGTCTTTCTAGGTCTCTGAGACAACAGAGAAGGTGACTTGGCAGGACATCTTTTGAGAACAGAAGGAAAACTAAGCCTATGCTTGTTTAACCTTGATTTACCCTGCTCCCCTTTGCTGTGTTGCACTGGGTGCACTGGCTCTCTGGCTTTTGGGGATTAGGGATTTCTTCTCTTTTGTTTGCAATCTAAAGCAAGAAAAGATCCCAAAGATTCACTAGTCTTCCTCCTTAAACAATTTGTATGTGCAGAGCAAATCTAAAGACAGACATACTTTGCATCGTAGATATGCATTTCTTTTCTTGCTAGTAGTATTTCTAATTACATTATCTTTTCACCTCTCTCCAGAAAGAATGGCAATATGCATCTTTATATTGTCTAGCAGAAGTATACTAATGTTGTTTTTTTTTCTTTTTCTAACCTCAAGGCGAGGATATGCGCAGCAAGAGGTAAGGCTGTTCCCTGGTTACATTTAAATTACTGATTCTATCAACATACTTCTTTCCATACAGCCTGTGTTATGAAACCATGGATATTTTAGAGGCCAAAGTGGTACAGAAAGATTGGATGCATTCAGGAGGCATAGATTCACTGGTGGCTAGTAGACACTGTGGCACAAACATAACCTCCACGGTGGAGGATTGCTGCTTGACAGACTGCCAGAAAGTGTCCTAGGGAATTGCTTCCATCACTTTTCATGTTTTACAGCAGCAGGTCTAATCATCTGCTACAGCCCACAGCATGGGCTCAGCACAGGCCTTTTCTGCAACCCACTGTAGTCTGGCCTTGCAACGTCTTTTTTCATAGAAATCATAGAATCTCCAGCATGGGAAAAGACCTCCAGGATCATCCAGGGCAACCATACACCTACCACCAATATTTACCCACATAGAATCATAGATTCATTTTTCTAGAAATGAGTAACATGGAGAATTTTCTAAATGAATTCATTCAGTAAGTTCTCCAAAATACATTCCCATCATAATGGCTGATATTTACTGATGAGTGCTGGATCGTTTCTGATCGATCTTAGGATGTGCCTCTGGAGTCTGCTGCTCCTTATTTAGTAGGTTTACAAATTGCAGATTTATTCTGTTGTACTGTGATTTGTCTTCCTTTTGCAAAGCTGATTTGTATCTCTTAATTCAGATACAAATCTTCCCCATCTCTTACAGATTAGCTTTGGCCAAGAAACTTGGCTCTCACGGTGTCCTGCATACAGTAAGAAATCACAGATAAGCTACAAAGAAAATGTGAGATAATGTTCCAGTATCTTATTGAGATTGTGAATTAAATTATATTTGTGGATGCAAGGTATTCATTTAAGATCTGTGGAAGCATATAAATATAGATAGAAAATTCAAGTACTGCAGCAGAAGCTTGGGATAGAAGAGAAGGCACTTCAGGTTTTTAATAGCTGAATCACAGGCTTTACTGCAGATGCCCATAGGTTTGCTTTCTACCCATTGTGGGTAATTTTTATCTGCCATTGTTTCCTTCTTGTTCCCAACACGTATTATGCAATAGTTCTCTTAGGATCTGATAAAAGTTTTTGAGTTAAATAATTTAGAGAACCACCACATAAACAGAAAATCAATTTCATATTAAGTAAAATAATTAGTGCACTATGAAGTCATGTTACCATGGTAGATGCATAGCATTTTTCTGATACTTGCTGAATTTGGAAAAATCCAAGTGACTGTGTGTTCTTAAGATTTCTTTCTTAATTGTTGCTGCCTAATAAAACCCTAATTTTCTTTTATAGCAACAGCAGTTGCTGAGACCTTCCCTTCTCAGACCAGAGGTACCACTACTTTTCATTTCTTAATTATTCAGTAACTTTTAAAATGTCTTTTACATCATTTCCTAATCAAAACTCATCTTTCCTGTAGTATTTTTTTTCCTGACCATCTTAGATTAAAAGGAAAGTCCTAACATTGTCAACCCATCCATGTAGTTTTCATTAAATACATGCCATTTGATATTTTGGCTGTTTGTGGCTTGAACAGATGTGCAGTTTGCTGGGTAAAGAGCCAGCTGGGTTGCTGAGGCCCGGGTGACATTGTGAAAGGAGTTAAATTCAGTTGGCAGCTGGTCACAAGTGGTATTTCCCAGTGCTCAGTACTAGGGCCAGTTTTGTTTAATATTTTTACCAACAATCTTGATGAGCGGATCCAGTGTCCCCTCGTGAAGTTTGCAAATGATACCAAGCTGGGTGGGAGTGTCCATCTGCCTGAGCATAGGAAGGCTCTGCAGAGAGATCTGGATGGGCTGGATCAATGGTCTGCGTCCATTCAACAAGGCTGGGTGCTGCACTTGGGTCATGACAACCCCAAGCAGTGGTACAGGCCTGGGGAAGAGTGACTGGAAAGTTGCTAGGCAGCAAAAGACTTGGGTGTGCTGGTTGACAGCTAGCTGAACGTGAGCCAGCAGTGTGCCTGGGTGGCCAAGAAGTCCAGTGGCATCCTGGCTTATATCACAAATAGAGTGGCCAGCAGGAGCAGGGAGGCAGTCATCTCCCTCTAGTTGGTACTGTGAGTCTGCATCTCATGTACTGTGTTCACTTGCTTGGTATCCAACTGTGCTCTGTTTTTTCAGGTGTCAGTCAAGTGATAATTGATTATTACACCTAGAGATGAACTAAGCAGTTGGCCTACCAAGATAATGAAAGCATTAGCACACTGCTGTGAAGTGATGGTTTATAAATGCAGCACTTTCTCTTTCAAATCTTTTAGATCCTATGTCATTCCCAGAATAAGCAATAGAGCAAGTGTAACTTTTGTGAGACTTTGTTATCAATGGTGGAGAATGCTGACAGTTTCTGCAGCCATTGTAAGCAATAACAAGATGTTCAGAAACAAATTTAGTTTAACTCGGCAGGGTATTTTCCCCCTTGGAAGCTGTGTGAAGGAAAGAAAATGCAGTCCCATGCCAAAACCAAAACCTTGGTGCTCTTTGTTGTTACTGCAGTGCAGAGATGTTCCACGAAGCAGCCTAATGCCAACAGCGTGTGAAGAGAATTTAAGAACACACTGACATTGTTGTAGGATACAAACATCAAGAAAGAAATCTGAACGAAGAGTATAAGTAAAATAGCCCTAATATTTGAAGACAGATTTTTCCTTTGAGAGGGGCTCAAGAAATCACAGTTCACTAGCGCTGAGTCCAGTTCAGTGTCAGTATTTAGCTTAGAACAGCCACCCCTGGTGAATACACCAGAAAAGACGTCATTTAAAGCTTGTGTTGACTTCTCATTAAGGTTCTTGATGGTTATCAGTGTTCTTTTAATTATTACAGTTCTTTTGGATGTTTTTTGGCAATTTGAGATACTGTTCTTTGTATCTTGTTCATATGTCAGTCTGTGTGTGACTTTGTACGTTCAATCCACGTTTCTCTTTTGACAGGAGTTAAGTATGGAGTCTGGAATTGATCCAGGACAGGAATACTATGGGCAAGATTACTACAGTTATGAGCATGGGTATATTTTCATTTTTCCTATATATTTCTGAGATGCTGCTTTTCAAGGTTGGTGATGTTTATTATTACAGCAATCTTTAGACTTTCCTTCACCTCAGGAATACTTTAATCTTTGCATACACGACTGAGTGTGCTAACAACAAAACTCACTTCTTGAAACTTAAATGGGTGTTATATAACTCACACCTTCTTTAGGAATCTAATTGTACTGCAAAGCATGTACCTGTATTTGTCATTACATTTTTATATTCACTTTTTTATTTGTGTGTATCTGTTGTCTTGGAAATGAATTTCCATCAGATTGCCTTGTTGCCACTTGCCAGTCTGAGTTCAGCGGTACTTTCTCCTTATAGTTCAGACCCAGCATCGGGTTTTCTCCATTTACCTAGAAAAATGTCATCCTGCCTTGTTTGGATAAAGCCTGTTTGACCTCTGCATTCAATTCAGAGATTATTGATTTTTTTTACAAGATTGGAGGGATTCACCAGAACTGATCCCACGGAATCTGCTCTTTCATCCTTCAATAAAATTTAAAAAAAAAAAAAAAAAATCAAGTACCTGGAAGTAAGGTTATTGCACTTGGGAGATTCTGGAGACCTGGCAGTTTGAGCTTCCTCCAGTCAGAATGGGCTTATGGCTGCTTCCAATACAAGAGGCTTCAGATTGCACTACTGCTGATGTAAATACAAGAACAAAGAAAATTAAAAATCCTTCTTAATGCTAGAGGAAAAAAAAGATAGTAAAGAAAGTAATGTCTTTTAGGGATGTGTATGTGTGCATTTGTGGCTCTTTGTGAAGACATGCATGAATACATTGGTGTGTGTTACAAAGAGCTGGTGGTGTTTTTGGCAGGTATGAACTGCCTCAGTATGGGAGCCGTCGCCGCTTGTTGTCTCCTTCGGGGATGTATGATGAGTATGGGGAAGTCATGGTGGAGAATGATGGTAGCTACTACTATAGTCCACATGGATCAACAGCAGAAGAGGTAAGCATCTCTGGCATGTTGATTCTGTCTCTGCAACAAGCTGAAGCAACTGTAAACCTTATCAAATTGATTTTTTAATGGATTAGACTATTGAGAATATTGTATGTAAACCAAATAATCAGCTCTTCCAATCCTAATTATCATTTGCCCTTAAGATGACTGCAGATGTTTGCATCAGTGCCTCTTTTCCTTTTTATAGGAATAAAAAAGTAATTGCTAAGTTTCTTTTAATATGCACATTGCTTTTTCCCTTAATGTAGATTTCTACTTCAATGAAAAGTCTACATAGCCTTAGGTAATTCCCTTTTATATTGTTAACTGAAGGGAATATTACTAATATTCAGCCTATAACTGGTGATTTTCCAGTGAGAAAATCGGTCACCTAAACTAATTTAACATAAAGTTCACAACTGAATGTAAAGAAAATTTAAAATGTCAGTGGCAGCCAGAAGAAAGAAGATGAAATTGTTCACTTTTTTATTTAATATTCATAATTACTAGTCTCTTAATCCATCACATGGGTTTTAATTAAATGAGAAGAGCCAACACTTATGAGCCAATCTTTTTTCTCTGTTTCAAGGCAAGGTAGTTGTGCATTTGCAGCCTCTTCTAAAAGTTAAACTTTTCCCGTAACTTTGGTGAAAAGCTAAAAAACGTAAGTTAGTTTTGGTGCTGGAAAAAAGTGTTGCATTTGTTCCTATTGATTTACTTTGGGGGTACAAGTTTTCACAATAACTATCTTTCCAATTTTAATCAAGTTCCATTTTCGTAATTTGCAGGGAATGAGTCAAAGCAGAGGTCCTTCAAGCAGAGGTATAAGCCAGAGAGCAGGGGCTCAAATAGAAGGTAGACCTTTAGATGGTGGGATGGATCTAAGGCATGTCTCTGAAAGAGCATATAGAACCAGCCAGGGAAAGAGGAAACTAAAAGCAGTGATGCATTTAAGTCGTGTAGCAGTCAGTACTCACAAACCAGTAGGAAGAAGTGAGTCTGCTCGTTCTCCGTGGAAGAAAGCAAAGATATTCCCAATGATCCTGCAGAAAGTGAAAGGCAGTAGGAAAGATTCCAGTTATGCCAAGTTGATGTCAGCTCGCCAGGTGGATGGTGAGAAAAGCATAATTATCAGGGGAAGCTACTTCCAGAAATCAACAGATGACAGACCTTCGATGAGAAAGCTAAATCATGTGTTAAAACGCATTAGTGTCTCCAGAAAATTTCAAGAGCCTACAAGCAAAGATGCAGTGCATTCAAGAGGAGAAGAAAAGGAAGAATTTGAAAGAGATGAAGCAAAATCAGGAGTTTCAATAAGTATCACAGCAGAGAGTGAACATGAGGACAGTGATTATGAAAAGAAGAAGAAGAGGAGAAGAAAATACAGTTCAGATGAGTCATCAGCAAAGAGTAGTAGCTCTGGCTCAGAGTCAGAAGATAAAGACTATCTGACAGTAACTCTGGACCAAGATGAAGCCACTGAAAGTACCGTGGACTCTGATGAGGAATCTGGACATGATACTGGGGACTCTGATGATGGCTCTGGATCCAGCTCTAGCAGGGAATCAGAGGACTCTTCTGAAGAGGACAGTGATGAGAAAGATTCTGACAGTGATGAAGACGATAGCCTGTCACAGAATTCATCTACACAAAGTTCATTCAGCAAATCAGGTACTAGTGACTCCAGCAGTAGAAGTACTCGAAGGTCAAGTACAAAAAGTAGGGGAGGTAGCTCTCGTGGCAGAGCAAGGCGATCCAGCCAGAAATCAGTCAGCTCTAACACATCAGGTACAAGCTACAGGAAAACTTCAGGATCCAGCTACAAGAGCAAAACCTCCTCTGCCAGCCTTGAAATAGAAGACACGATAGAAGAGGTTTCGGAAGAAGATGAGCAAGCTGATACAGAGCAAGTCAGTGCAAGCCCTGATAAGACAACAGATAACATGAAGAATAAGACAGTTTCTAAAACATCTGCAAATGCAAAAACTGCTAAAAATGCTGCTAACAAAGAAGACAAGAGAAGAAAATCAGGTGTTAACGGTGGGGATAATGAGGATGAAAGCACAGAAGAGGTTGATACAGATGCTAGTGACAAGGAGGAAGCTATCAGTAAGAATGAATCTTCTTGCGTAGAAAGTGAAATGAGTGTTATTTCCAAAGATACTGAAGGGATAAAAAGCACAGCTAGTGCCACTTCTGGCAAAACTACTACTTCCCCTGATACTGAGGATCAAAGTTCTGACATCAGTGTGAAAAGGAAGAAAATAAAAAAGGGATCCCAAGAGCAAAGTCAGTCTCAATCAGATGACACCCTTGACACTGCTGTTACAGAATCTGAGACTGCTGGTGATTCTACATCCTTTTAAAAAGGAACAACAGTAGGTGGTATTTTGCAAGAAGGAGTGATCTTGTTTGCTGTGCCTTCTGTGTGTTCTTTCCTAAACAATACATACTTGACTAGAGATAGCCAAAATGAAAAAGACAAAGCTTATTGCTTCAGCTTTTCAATCTTATATGGCTTAAGGACAAAACTGTGGAAAACCAATCTAATATAATTCTTCTGAAAGACTATTCACATATACGTGCTGGTGAATGCAGAAAGATTAATTTTCATCTCGCAATGGCAGGACAGAGTATTTCTCTGCCAATTTAAATCATATAGCATTGTGTTAATTCTTCCATTTAATCCTTTTAGCGTTATGCATATAGTGATGCAACATTTCCAGAACTGCTGGGTATTACTAGCAGCACTGAGATTAAACTGTTTCTTGGTTATGAGATTCAAGTATCAGTGAAGTAAAAGGCAGAAGTGTAGAGGCAGGTGTACAAAGTGAACTTGGTCAGAAGAGGAAATGGGTTTTAATTCCAAACTTCTGCCCTTCTATTTTATAGTGTTTGCTTTTATAGCGTTTTGCAAAATATCTGATTAAAAGTTTAAGAAGCATAATGGCAAACTATTGCTTGAAGGTGATCATTACCATCACCTATGTTCAGTATTTTGGTATTTATCTTTCAGAATTCACTAATCTGCAGTATTTAATGCCATTCAATAGGGAAATCTTACGGCACTTTCAGCAGCACATTTCTGCTTAGAATGTTCATGATTGCATAAGAGGGATTTCTGTTGTTTACAACTCAAAGGGGCCTTTGAGTTCTCAAGTAAGAACCAACCCCTCCTGCATGATGTACTGCTTCATGTCGCTCTTATCCATTCTGACAGCAAGGTATGAAAGCTTTGTATACACACAAGCTATCTACACTTTATCTGCTGTGTATCAAAACCCATAGAGCTGTTTCTCAACCATTTTTCCAGATAAGTAATAATAAAAAAAATAAAATTAAAGTGTTGAACCAGTAATGGATTAGCCTTTTGTGTACATTTAAGCTTGTGTAGCTTCTGGCATATTCACCAAAGCTCAGCCAAGAAGTCTCTGTTACAGAGGACAGAGAAGAATATTTATTTAAATTTTAATGACACTTTGATTCTTGGGTATGATAATTGAGCAATAAATTGTGACAGTAACTTTTCAGCTTTGGACTTGAACTCACTTGAAATGTGAACTAAATTTATGATTGCTTGCTTTCTTGTATTCTCATATAGCACCAAATCATGGCTGCACACAGTATTTTCATGTAGATTGCATTTAAACTAGTCTCATTTAAGCTAGTCACACTGGCATTTACCTGTGTGAAGAAATTTATATGCCTTTATCAGAAACAAATTAATACACCTAGAAGTAGTTCTTACAAAATATAACTTTTCAAAAGCTTAGGAATTATCACCCGTATGTACCTGGCATGATTTTCTTTCTCTAAAAACTGGCTTTTCTTATGTGCTTGTGTATGTGTTGATGTGGGAGTCAATTGTTGTGGTATCTGCTGCCTTAGTGAAACAGCAGTGTTTTCATTAGTAATGCAACAGTAGTAGCTTGTTTCAGTGCATTGCCAGGAGATACTTAGAATTAAATAATGTTTTTTTTTTTATTACTATTAGTACAAAGTCACTGCAACATGGAAATTGTTTGCATTAACTCTTTAAAACTGTATGTAAGAAGTTTTATAGAAATCTGAAGTCTCATTTCTCCACCGTCTTCCATTTAACAGCAAAGCATCCCTGTTGATTCTTCTAGATTGGAACTGGCACAAAGCCTTACATCAATCTTTCCAACAAGCCAGTTTTGCTAGCATTGTGCCTGACAATTTCCCTTGCATTGGTCCTGAGATCTTTCTGTCCTTTATATGGTGTTGCATATGGAATAGACTTTTTTAATGCTATTTCTGCATTGAATCTACAATTTAATAATATTGTGAAAGAAAACTTCCAAGGCCTTCCTAAGCATTTATTCCTTGGTATGATATTTTATTGAAAGTATCACTGACACAATTTCTTTTTCATTAGTGCCTTCCAATTTCAGTTAGAAAGGGACACTAGCGTAGTTGTTTTTCATATCTCTTTGTAAGACAAAGACATTGCTTTGCTGAAATATGACTGGTTTACTAATACTGTGATGTACAGAAATCTACTCTCAAAGCAATGTCTTTGTACCTAGAATTCTGAAAAGAAGATGCACTTTGACTTAATGGCAAGAGAGCTGAATGCATCTTTAGAACCATAGAACAGAACATCCCAAGTTGGAAGGGACCCACAAGGGTCATCAAGTCCATCTCTTGGCTCTACACAGGACCACCCAAAATCAAACCCTATGTCTGAGAGTGTTTCCCAAGCACACTTCTTGAACTCTGGCAGCTTGGAGCTAGGACCACTACCCTGAGGAACCTGTTCTAGATCCTGACCACTCTCTGGTGAAGAACCTTTCCCTATCCCCAATGTGACCCTTCCCTGTTGCAGCTCCATGCTGTTCCCTCGGGCCCTGTCACTGTCACCAGAGACAGAGCACAGCGCTACCCCTCCGCTCCCTGTGAGGAGCTGCAGGCCACCATGAGGCCTCCCCTCAGCTCTTCTGCTCTGGGCTGGACAAACTTCAGCCACTCCTCATACACCTTGCTCTCCAGACCCTTCACCATCTTTGCTGGTGTTTTGCCAAGTGCTTACACAGCCTACAAGCTTGAGGTTGCCAGCTGTGTAAAACCTGGGCAGTGCAGAACACCCTCTGCCCCCGGCAGATTTGTTTCTGCTTGAAGAATATGACAGTTTTTATACCTTTATATCTTTTATAGCTTATTTTATGCCATCTGTGTGACTTGATGCTGTTCACAAGCTGAGTTCATTCTCATAACTTTAAAGTACAAGGAATTGTTGTATGTTCAAGTTTATCAGGCATATATGACAGGGGTACGCAGTGGTAATCAGAAGAGTTAGAAAATACCAATGTACAATGTAAAAGGAGTGGTACAAAAGAGCAAGTTAAAATTTCACATGAAATGTCTAGATAAAAGATGAGATAGATTGGAAAAAGGACAAAAAGCTGTAAGAAATCATACTGAGATTTAATAACATTTCCATTTACTGTCTAACAGTGGGCCAGAAAGAAAAGGATCAAGTTGATAGTTGACCCGGAGTATGAGACCAGCTCCACTGGAGAGGACAGCGCTCCTGATTCCAGCCAGAGGAATCGTCTTAATAACCCCAATATTCAAAACCACATCAACGGTAACATCTACATTGCGCAGAATGGCTCTGTTGTCAGAACCCGCCGTGTTTGCCTTGCTAATAATTTAAAAGTGACATCTCCAGGGAGGCTGGGGAAACATTTCAAGAAACTGGACAAGCTTGCAGTGACACACGAGGAGAACGTCCCGCTGAACACATTGTCAAAGGGACCATCTTCCAGTGATAAAATGAACACAAGACCTTGTAGTGTCTCATTTGCTTCCTCTATAGGGGCCGAAAACATAGTAACGAAGCCAGGTGGCTCCAAAATGAAAAGCACAGAAGAGCAAGAATCTGTTGTTGATAACGAGGATGTAAAAGAGCCCTTGGAGTCACACAGTGAACACACACAGTCAGATGAAGAGGAACTCTGGATGGGCCCTTGGAATAACCTTCACATACCAATGACAAAACTGTGATTTTTTTTTAATTTTTACTTCAGTTTATAATAAACTGCACTTTTTATTGTCACTGAAGAAAATGTATGAAATTTGTATTGTGCACATACGTTGTATACTACAAATGACATGCTTTAAAGTTTAAAAACAAAATTTGCACTCACATTTGTACCAATTAATTGTCCTCCCCAACAACTATTTTGACAGGCTCACATTTCACTAAACAATACTTCATTTAAGTTAATTAGTTTTTTTATCTTGATTTATTGTTTAATAAATGGTAAACTACTAATAAATACACAGCAACATTTTGTTAACTTTTCAGACAGTTCTATACATGCCTAGCTTGTTTTTCCTATATTGGTACTTGTGGCTATACTGTTTAGATTTGGAAATTGTCTATTTATGTTCAAGATTTATATCCAGAGCTCTTGATTCTGAGCTCAGAGGAATAAATTAAAAATAAATCCATGAAAGTCAATGGAGCAAATCCTCGGCTGGTTTAAATTTGAGTAACAGTACCAAAGTCAATAGCGATATACCAGTTTATGCAAGCAGAGAATCTCACTCAACACTGAAGTAGCAAACTTACATAACAGTGGAATTGGCATTTGTAAGAGTACAGTGTTTTTAAGCAGAACTGTGAAATAGTTGATTAAATGCAGTAAAAATTGTAAATGGGAAGGAAATAGCAATTAATCTTATTCAGAGTCACCTGGCCATGGTTTATGCATTTTCTTTTTTAAATTAGCTCATTCCAATTTTCTTCTCTAGTCAATTTTTCATCTTTTCATCTCTTCCCACATCAGTTATGTTTTCTTCTTTTTACAGTCTTTTAGCTCCAGTTTTTATGATCCATCAATAATTGTCATCCTTCTGGCTAAATTCCTCTGAAATAAACCAGGATGATACAGGACTCTATGAGACAGAAATAGGCATAAAAAATAATTAATAGTAAGGGGATAGATACATTTTCAAGCCCAGCTTGCTGTTGGGTTAAATGGTACAGTCACCATTCCACTCAAACATAAACCTGCTGTAAGACATGGTGAAGGGGATAAAAAGTGAACATTTTCCAAGGCTAATATGTGTAAATGCAACTGTGAAGGGTAAAGGCTGTCAGAACACCCAGAATTGTTTCAGAATCTTTGAAGTAAGCATTAGTTGTAAAATACACTATACCAAACACTAGCAGCTGCTATTAATTTCTGCTTGTAACTTGAAGTAGTGAATGTGTCATTTTACAACTTCAGTAGGGAGCTGAGAGATACTGTTGTTCATAACTACCAAGTAATAGCTAAAAAACATCAGCAATATGGAGCAAACTGTTCTTCTCCAATTAGATATTAGGGGAAAAAAAATCATATATTCATATGAGAAAGGTGTCTTGTTATGTTATACCAACATTTTCTTCAGGATGAGATCAAACTAGTTGTGAGAACAATACTGATACCGCTTGAAAGATTGGAAGAGTCAACTGATCAATGTGTGCAATTAATGAGGAAAAGATTGGCAACATCCTTCTTTTCCTGTTCCTATAGTTAAGTTTTACTTCAAGATCTGGATGACGATCATTGTTGGTTCTGCTCTGGTAGTAAATGGACTTGTGCTACTGTGATTTTGTTTGTTTTCCCCTTGCACAGGAAACTTCTTTTAGTGTTTGTCTTTAGAAGATGTTCGCATGTTATGCTAATGTAAATGTGACATTTCTGTCAAATACCTCTTTTTCAACTTGAGGTTTATGACCAAATATTTTGAGTGACAGTACTCGTTTTTAGGCATGAGAAATGCAGCATAGCCTACCATGCAAGAAACAAGAAGATTGGGTATTTCTTTCTCCTAAATCTTTTACCTTGATATATTTGGACTTGGTACCTAACAAAAAAAAAGCTGTTTGGAGTTTAGCTGGAGTCTGAACGTACAGACAAGAATGATGGAAAAAAAAAATCTATTCTTTGAAATAACTAGTAAAGATGTTCTATTTTAATCCCGTTTAAGATACTGTATTTATTTCATTACGCCATTTTTACTGCTAGATCTGTCAGTTGGTTTTTACAGAATACACTGACACAGTCATAAGGTTTTTATAGAAATGCCATCTCCTGGCTACTCTCAGTTTCCTGCCTACCTGTTTTTACTGGAGACTCACAGCTCTACTAGCTTTAGTGCAGTGAAGGATTGTCATGCCTAACACTGGTGGTAAGCAGTACAGCGCTCACTTACCAAGCACAAAACTTATCGATAACTCCTCTTCTGTGCTGTTCGAGTGCTTATGCCTTTTCCTACAATGCAAAGAGTGTAAGAAATTTTACATTTTCCAGCAATGGACATGGTTTAAAAACCTGTATTAATTTTAACTATACTCATAATGACTCTATGACTTGAATACTGACAGGAGAGGGCATCAAGAAATCTTTCACAGGCACAGAAAATTTTAAGAGTGTATTTCTTTTTCTTTTTTTCAAATTTTTCTTTTATGGGGATACAATACTGTAAAATAATACAGATTCTAGACTGTGAGCGGTGGGTGCCAGAACCAGCAGCAGTAATGATACAGGTGGATAGTGTAAAAAAGATCATCTGTACTTTCCTTTGGAAAGTTTTGTATTAGCGTAGCTTTGTTGGATACAGTAAGTAGAACAGAATATCTCAGTCTTGGGATAGAATTTACAGCTATTTAACCAGTCAGTTTGCAGAGCTGATGGTGCAAGGCATGAGCACTTTCCCCTGGGTGGCAGAACTGCCCAATGGCTGACCGATCACGGTGATACTCATTGCTCTTGACATTGATTTAATTTGTATGATCCTCCAAGCAGGCACTAACAGTTTTGTGGCTTCCTATAGCTTGTGCTATGTGTTGCATATTTTAAAAGGGTTTAAATGACCAACTTGGTGGCTGTAGAAGGGTAGTGCAATACCCAGTGTAAGGCAGAACAAGGTCTGTCAGGAGAAAAATAGAAACTTAAATTATTTTTCTTTAAGTGTAAGGTGAGTAAAACACAAAAGAGATGGAAAATTCCGTTTTGTTTTGTTTTTTTTTTTTAGCATTTTGAGAACACCAATCTCTTACACAAATCTCAGTTTCCTCAGAGTAAAAAACATGGTGAGATCCAGCTATTTTGAGGCAGTCAAAATTATGAAGGGCATTCTGGAAAGTGTCACACTCTCATCGTAACAGGTTGGTATCTAAATATGTATCTACCAGTTCAAAGCTGCAGTGGTTCTAGTTTCTTGCAGTAGTGGTCTCCAGCCTGTTTCTGTGTGATCTCAGTGGCTGGGAAGGTTGCCTTTCAATGTCAGTTGTAACTCAGACTGTTACAAATAAGTGCATTTTTGCAGTTGATGGATGGTGATAAATGGTTCTTACCTTAAAGACTTACAATTGTGCTGCAAATGAGAATATAAACCTGAATGCTTTCTCATCTTGCCCTGGTTTGTGCCTGTGCAGACATACATAGAGCTAGCTAGAAATAAAAATGGCAGCAGCTCCCTCCTGTATGGTTTAAGTTACCACTGACTGCCTCATTGTTTACAGTCTGAGAACAACTTGCATTTATTACAAAATATTGGTAAAACCACAAGGTTTGATAAACTCCAAAAAACAAGATGGCAGTTTATCAAATGAATTTTTGAAGGCAGCTTCTTCTTAAAAACCCATTAGACAAGCACTGAGAAATACTACCTTTTTTCTTTATTATTGGAAGAAGAGCATTTCATTAATGTTGCTGTTTGGATTCAGAGCACTAAACCCAGGTGATGAAATGATAAAGCTGTCCCACAGACCTGAATCAATAGTGTAGTAGCAACATGAGTAGAATCAGGTAATTCACTTGTAACCAAAGCTGTCAAGGTGGTACCGACCGTGTCAGCCAAAAGTTTATCTTTCTGGCACTTCATCTCTCTTTACTGATACAGGATGAAGCAGCAATGTTTCTTTCCTGAGCCATCTGACATGGGAAGTGCTAACCCTGCAAACTTGGCATGCTTTTAAGCAAAAGCTGTCTGCAATGCCACCCTGATATCTGCATATGTTGCAGCATCCCAAGGAGTGTCTGCTTCTCCCTGCATGGATGCTGTAGAAACACATAGGTGGCCATGGCATTCAGAAATTGCTGCCTCTTGGCTACCATTAAGGAGCCAGCGTGTGTTGAGCAGGCATGGGGACCCAGTGCTGGAGTTCAGCAGAAGTGGATGCAAGATCCTAATCCTGTTTGTATGGAGGGGTGACTTGGAAATAAGTAAGTGATTCTAGCCCAATGGAGTTTAACTGATATGCCTACAACCTGGCAAAGAGCAGCAGTTTCCATATAATACTTGGGGAATCACGTAGAGCTGCTCGAGCAGTAGATCCAATGGGGCACTATGGGCAGAAACAAGACCCTTGGCATTAGTCAACTTTGTACAGTTGTGCTGGTTTTAAATGAGTCTGATTTTGAGGAGGTCCATTTCTTCTTCGTATGGAAGATAAATTACAGCTCTGGTCAGGATGACTTTGCATGGAGTGGATAATAGCTGGTAAGTGGTTTGGACTTGTAGCGATAAACAGGACTAATGCAATGGAAACAGCATTACAAAAGGTGGAAGGAAAATACAGCGCTCACCCGGATCGGAAGATTTGGGGCTCGCAGGAAAAGGCTCCCACCAAGGA